>NW_026286308.1:0-7210 GCF_023373465.1 Oncorhynchus keta | reverse complement strand
GATATCAACCCTGATAACATTGTCTTATTAATGAAGCCAAGGATATCAACCCTGATAACATGGTCTTATACGGCAGTTGATCGAATACCAAGACAACCGTATTTTCTACCTTTCAGTTGAACGTTTAAAGTCTTCCTAAAAATCATCATCACCTTGTTCATGATCTGTTTTCTCTCAGTCGTGATTGGTCCATTGTTGCCTTTTCAGAAAGCTGGTTGACTGAAGAGACAATCTTTAACATGTCTATGCGTTTCACCACTGGAGAACATCAAGAGTGGGAGGAGGAGGGTCCATTTTGGTTCATCAACTTTTTCAAGACCTCGCACTTACATCTGATGAACATTGATGTTGAACCTCTTCTCATAGAAATTCCCTCCTGTTCATTTCTTGGTGGTAAAAAAAGTGGTAATTGGATCCATCTATCGGCCACCCGACTCTGACATTGGTATTTTCATTGATATGTTTGCCATCAATTATTAATTCATTATTTGATTAATAATTAAGATAAAATGTGTTTTCTATTGGATGATTACAACAAACGTATTTAAAGTTTGTTGTAACATTTGACTTGTTGAATACTTTATACTCCATCTATCTGTATCTCCTCATCTATAAGCACACAGAGTGACCCGTTCATCTGTATCTCCTCATCTATAAGCACACAGAGTGACCCGTTCATCTGTATCTCCTCATCTATAAGCACACAGAGTGACCCGTTCATCTGTATCTCCTCATCTATAAGCACACAGAGTGACCCGTTCATCTGTATCTCCTCATCTATAAGCACACAGAGTGACCCATTCATCTGTATCTCCTCATCTATAAGCACACAGAGTGACCCGTTCATCTGTATCTCCTCATCTATAAACACACAGAGTGACCCATTCATCTGTATCTCCTCATCTATAAGCACACAGAGTGACCCGTTCATCTGTATCTCCTCATCTATAAGCACACAGAGTGACCCGTTCATCTGTATCTCCTCATCTATAAACACAGAGAGTGACCCGTTCATCTGTATCTCCTCATCTATAAGCACACAGAGTGACCCGTTCATCTGTATCTCCTCATCTATAAGCACACAGAGTGACCCATTCATCTGTATCTCCCCATCTATAAGCACACAGAGTGACCCGTTCATCTGTATCTCCTCATCTATACGCACACAGAGTGACCCATTCATCTGTATCTCCTCATCTATAAGCACACAGAGTGACCCGTTTATCTGTATCTCCTCATCTATAAACACACAGAGTGACCCGTTCATCTGTATCTCCTCATCTATAAGCACACAGAGTGACCCGTTCATCTGTATCTCCTCATCTATAAACACACAGAGTGACCCGTTCATCTGTATCTCCTCATCTATAAACACACAGAGTGACCCGTTCATCTGTATCTCCTCATCTATAAGCACACAGAGTGACCCGTTCATCTGTATCTCCTCATCTATAAGCACACAGAGTGACCCGTTCATCTGTATCTCCTCATCTATAAGCACACAGAGTGACCCGTTCATCTGTATCTCCTCATCTATAAGCACACAGAGTGACCCGTTCATCTGTATCTCCTCATCTATAAGCACACAGAGTGACCCGTTCATCTGTATCTCCTCATCTATAAACACACAGAGTGACCCGTTCATCTGTATCTCCTCATCTATAAACACACAGAGTGACCCGTTCATCTGACACCCTTATTCACCATATTTGACAAATTCTTTGAATAATGTGGCTAATACAGGTATACTGTATTCTGACAACTTTCCAATTTCCCACTTCTCTTTGGCAGCTGGACATGAACAGATGGGAATGATTAGTAGCATTAAGGGTAGAATATTTAACTAAAGTAATTATAAACACTTTAAGATGTTGATTGATGATATTTCATGAGGACATTTGCTGCTTACCAGACTTCCCTCACATCTTTCAATTGTGTTTTTCACCAATGCTTTCCCTTAATTAAATCCTTTGAGATCAGCAGATGGATTCTAGAAACCTTGGTTTTACAACCGGTCTCAAAAAAATCCTCAATTAAAAACAACACATTTTCTCACAAATCCCTCTCCCCTGAATTCTGCAATTACAAAAAGTATAATGTGGAAAATGATCAAATCAACTGTCGAATAAGAAAACGTTATCTAATGTTGGAATCGGCTAAACTTTGATCATTGAGGTAGTAAATGAATGATAGGAAATGAAAGAGACTGGGTTATGTCAGAAGTTAATGGTACTCTGAAGAAAACCCAATGGACATCTGTGGATTAGATGAAGGAGGGGTTGAGGTCAGGAGGTGAGGACAGATTATTTTAAGGCAGTAATAAAGGTTTGTTATCCTGTTACCCTCTTTATTAGCTTCCTGTTAAACCATAAACTGTAAGGATTGGAGAGGAGGAGTATTTTAAGTAGGATGTATATAACTGTGATGTGAGAAATGTTTTGCTGTCTGATTACAGCTGTACAGAACCTTTGGGAAGACTTGAGGATGACGCAGATGGGTAGGTAGTAGAGGAGACAGTGACATCATGGGGGAGGTAGTAGAGGAGACAGTGACATCATGGGGGAGGTAGTAGAGGAGGCAGTGACAGCATGGGGGAGGTAGAAGAGGAGGCAGTGACAGCATGGGGGAGGTAGAAGAGGAGGCAGTGACAGTATGGGGGAGGTAGAAGAGGAGGCAGTGATAGCATGGGTGAGGTAGAAGAGTTGCTGTGATAACATGGGGGAGGTAGAAGAGGAGGCAGTGACAGCATGGGGGAGGTAGTAGAGGAGGCAGTGACATCATGGGGGAGGTAGAAGAGGAGGCAGTGACATCATGGGGGAGGTAGAAGAGGAGGCAGTGACATCATGGCGGGAGGTAGAAGAGGAGGCAGTGACATCATGGGGGAGGTAGTAGAGGAGGCAATGACAGCATGGGGGAGGTAGAAGAGGAGGCAGTGACAGCATGGGGGAGGTAGAAGAGGAGACAGTGACATCATGGGGGAGGTAGTAGAGGAGGCAATGACAGCATGGGGGAGGTAGAAGAGGAGGCAGTGACAGCATGGGGAGGTAGAAGAGGAGACAGTGACATCATGGGGAGGTAGTAGAGGAGGCAGTGACATCATGGGGGAGGTAGAAGAGGAGGCAGTGACAGCATGGGGGAGGTAGTAGAGGAGGCAGTGACAGCATGGGGGAGGTAGAAGCGGAGGCAGGGACAGCATGGGGGAGGTAGAAGAGGAGGCAGTGACAGCATGGGGGAGGTAGAAGAGGAGGCAGTGACAGCTTGGGGGAGGTAGAAGAGGAGGCAGTGACACTGATAAGCATCTCTATATCAGGAGTGCAGATTGTTTTCGTGACAATCGTGGTTTTTACACCATCTATCTTTTTTATCAGAACCCAGGCTTGGCCTCCGTGCTCTCTCCAGCAGCTTCACTGTCTCTGTCCATACAAGTAATAGTGAATCCTTCAGGGGTGACTTCAGAGTCGGGCACCGCCTCCGACAGACAAGTTGCAGAGAAGGCCATCACGCAGGCCTCCCTGTACTCATATAGATACCGTGAATTTGCCCGCTCTTCGTCCACTTTCCCTTTAAGAGATTGGACAGTGGAGAGCAGGATAGTTCCTTCTCAACCTCTGGCCGCACACTGCCTTTAAGAGATTGGACAGTGGAGAGCAGGATAGTTCCTTCTCAACCTCGGGCCGCACACTGCCTTTAAGAGATTGGACAGTGGGAGAGCAGGATAGTTCCTTCTCAACCTCTGGCCGCACACTGCCTTTAAAAACTTCTAAGCTGACGCAGAATACAGTTCCCATGCCGGAACATCACTCAGGGGAATTTCAGAGCGCCACCTATAATTTTTGATAAAACTCAAACTTTCATTAAAATACACATTCAAGGTAGTGAATTAAAGCTACACTCGTTGTGAATCTATCCACCAAGTCAGATTTGTAAAATGCTTTTCGGCGAAAGCATGAGAAGCTATTATCTGATAGCATGTACCCCAAAATACTGCAACGTCACCTAACACGACATATTTTGCGGTAGCCGGCGCTACCCAAAGCGCAGAAATAAAATATAAAACATTCATTATCTTTGACGAGCTTCTTTGTTGGCACTCCTAGATGTCCCATAAACATCACTATTGGGTCTTTTTTCGATTAAATCGGTCCATATATAGCCTAGATATCGATCTATGAAGACTGTGTAATCAAGGAAAAACTGAGTTTGATAGCGCAACGTCATTTTTTTTTATTACAAAAGTTGCCGATAAACTTTCACAAAACACTTCAAAAATACTTTTGTAATGCAACTTTAGGTATTAGTAAACGTTAATAAGCGATCAAATTGATCACGAGGCGATGTATATTCTATAGCTGTACGTCTGAAATAATGTCCGGGTAAATCTCAACCAAAATATCCGGTCGGAGACCTGGAAGAACTGCGCTGCCTTGTGTCTGTTTGACCAAGAAACAAATCGTAGGCAAATGACAAGACTGTTGACATCGTGTGGAAGCTGTAGGTATTGCAACCTCGGCCCCATTTAATGTGGTTCACGTTTAACAATGGGTCGAAGTGGCGCATGGATATATTTTCCCATTTTCAGTGATCAGATTTTCCTGCGCTTTTCGATGAAACGCAGGTTCTGTTATAGTCACAGCCGTGATTTAACCAGTTTTAGAAACGTCAGAGTGTTTTCTATCCACACATACTAATCATATGCATATACTATATTCCTGACATGAGTAGCAGGGCGCTGAAATGTTGCGCGATTTTTAACAAAAAGCTGCGAAAATTCGCATGAGCCCTAACAGGTTTTAAAGCTTCTCTAGTGTCAGTGAGTTATTTACTCTGAAAAATAAGAACCGAACACTACAAATATTCCATCTCAATGTATTGTTGGAACCTTTGGGAAGAATTAAACTTGGTTAAAGCTTCTCTAGTGTCAGTGAGTTATTCACTCTGAAAATAAGAACCGAACACTACAAATATTCCATCTCAATGTTGGAAATAAGACCTGATGTTATTTCCTGATGCTATTGCGTGTGAATATTTCGCGAACTTTTGTGAACGTGGGTTCCTCTCTGTCAAGAAAATAGAGAAAACTGGTGGAGATCGATTACGTTAAGGGACATTTGCCCTTCTCTGCTTCAGTTTGATCTTCCTGATGCAATGGAGGTGATGGAGGTCATAGGTAACTTAAAGTTATCAGCAACTGGTCATGATGAGATTGGTCACTCTTTGGTGAAATCACTTCCTCGTTTACTGACCCGCTAATGTACAGTTCCAGTCAAAAGTTTGGACACACCTACTCATTCAAGCGTTTTCTTTATTTTTACTATTTTCTACATTGTAGAATAATAATGAAGACATCAACACTATTAGAATACTACACATGGAATCATGTAGCAGCCAAAAAGTGTTAAAACAAATCAAATATATTTTATATTTGTAGATTCTTCAAAGAGCCACCCTTTGCCTTGACGACAACTTTGCACACTCTTGGCATTCTCTCAACCGGCTTCACCGGAATGCTTTTACAACAGTCTTGAAGAGTTCCACATATGCTGAGCACTTGTTAGCTGCTGTTCCTTCACTCTGCAGTCAACTCAAACCAAAACCATCTCGGGTGATTGTGTAGAGCCAGGTCACATGATGCAGCACTCCATCACTAATTGTCTGAATGGTTCCAGATAAACAACTTATCTTTAAATGTTAAAATCCATCTTTATAGTATTCACTAGTAAGAATAAGAAATATTGTTCAAAGAAAGAGCCACGACCTCAATTGGTAGGAATGAAATGCCAAACATCCACCTAGATTCTCAGAGTTTTAATAGATGACAAGTATTCCTGGAAAGATCACATTCAGTCTGCAGTAAAGTGATGAAATCTGTTGGTGTCATCAGAATCATTTGTAGTATTGTCTGGGCCAGTGCATATGCCTCCTACCTACACAATGTACTCATTATACAAAATAAATGTGCAAGACTAGCCACCTCTAATTACCTGGCTTCATCTGCACCTTTGTTGTAAGAAACACAATATCCTGTCTATTTAGGGCATTAATAGCCACACCAATTATGCCCTTTCGTCCTACTAAATACTCATATCTCCCAAGACAGATTACACTAAACCCTTCAATGGATTCGTCCAGGTCCCCAGACAGTTGATTCTAAGCCTTCAATGGATTCGTCCAGTCCCAGACAGTTGACTATTAGCCAATGGATTCGTCCCGTTAATTCTGAAATCCATCTATACAACCAAAGACACTGCATAACCTCCACCTTCCCCCACTGCCCACACCCCACATGGTCAATTCTCACTGCTCAGATACAGAGGGTACCATACTCGGATTAGTATCTTCCACATTGCCAAAGCATCATCATCCCTCAATAATTTCAATGAAGACAGTCATGATAGACAAACTACTCAGTAATCTCCTCCATGTAGTTAGGGGTCAGCCTGATGAACCAAACTACTCAGCAATCTCCTCCATGGAGACTGGAGGTCAGCCTGATGAACCAAACTACTCAGCAATCTCCATGAAGACTGGGGTCAGCCTGATGAACCAAACTACTCAGTAATCTCCATGAAGACTGGGGTCAGCCTGATGAACCAAACTACTCAGTAATCTCCCACTGAAGACTGGGGTCAGCCTGATGAACCAACCAGCTTATAGACTGGGGGTCAGCCTGATGAACCAAACTACTCAGTAATCTCCTCCATGAAGACTGAGGGTCAGCCTGATGAACCAAACTACTCAGTAATCTCCTCCATGAGAGACTGGTAGGTCAGCCTCATGAACCACGCACTCACATGCACAAACATTGATTACTGATCAATTAATTTATACATGTATAATTAGTAGGTTTTGTAGGTAGGTTCACATGCACACACCCATTGTTTACTGATCAATTATGTATAATTAGTAGGTTTTGTTATCTGTTTAAACAAACCTTGGTATGTTTGTATTTATGTATGTATGTTGTTTCTCAGGTGTGGTTTGCATATAAGCCTCTTGGGCTTCCAACACACCTGCACACTGTTTTTTTTTCATTTGTTTTTATCTGTTTTATCTATTGTTGTCTATTACTGTTTTCTTTGGTGCGAATAAATGTATGAATAAAAAACGACATTATTACGATTAATATGCTGAGCCCAAATGAGTGTTTGTGGCTAGGTGATCCTCAAGACATGCTGGATGGGTAGCTTATAACAACATGTGATCTGGAGAA
>NW_026286307.1:110000-115219 GCF_023373465.1 Oncorhynchus keta | reverse complement strand
CTCCCCTGATATCTGATGTACTCACTACAGTGGGTGTTCTCTCTCTTCTCTCTGATATCTGATGTACTCACTCTCTCTCTCTCCTCCCTGATATCTGATGTACTCACTACAGTGGGTGTTCTCTCTCTCTCTCTCCTCTCCTGATATCTGATGTACTCACTACAGTGGGTGTTCTCTCTCTCTCTCTCCTGATATCTGATGTACTCACTACAGTGGGTGTTCTCTCTCTCTCTCTCTCCCCTGATATCTGATGTACTCACTACAGTGTTCTCTCTCTCTCTCTCTCTGATATCTCACTCAGGGTGTTCTCTATCCTCTCTGATATCTGATGTACTCACTACAGTGGGTGTTCTCTCTCTCTCTCCTCCCTGATATCTGATGTACTCACTCTCTGATATCTGATGTACTCACTACAGTGGGTGTTCTCTCTCTCTCTCCTCCCCTGATATCTGATGTACTCACTACAGTGGGTGTTCTCTCTCTCTCTCTCTCCTCCCTGATATCTGATGTACTCACTACAGTGGGTGTTCTCTCTCTCTCTCTCTCCCCTGATATCTGATGTACTCACTACAGTGGGTGTTCTCTCTCTCTCTCTCTCCCCTGATATCTGATGTACTCACCACAGTGGGTGTTCTCTCTCTCTCTCTCCCTGATATCTGATGTACTCACTACAGTGGGTGTTCTCTCTCTCTCTCTCTCTCCTGATATCTGATGTACTCACTACAGTGGGTGTTCTCTCTCTCTCTCTCTCTCTGATATCTGATGTACTCACTACAGTGGTGTTCTCTCTCTCTCTCTCTCCCCTGATATCTGATGTACTCACTACAGTGGGTGTTCTCTCTCTCTCTCTCTCCTGATATCTGATATCTGATGTACTCACTACAGTGGGTGTTCTCTCTCTCTCTCCTCCTCACTGATATCTGATGTACTCACTACAGTGGGTGTTCTCTCTCTCTCTCTCCTCCCCTGATATCTGATGTACTCACTACAGTGGTGTTCTCTCTCTCTCTCTCTCCTCTGATATCTGTGTACTCACTACAGTGGGTGTTCTCTCTCTCTCTCTCCTCCCCTGATATCTGATGTACTCACTACAGTGGGTGTTCTCTCTCTCTCTCTCTCTCCCTGATATCTGATGTACTCACTACAGTGGGTGTTCTCTCTCTCTCTCTCTCCTGATATCTGATGTACTCACTACAGTGGGTGTTCTCTCTCTCTCTCTCTCCTCCTGATATCTGATGTACTCACTACAGTGGGTGTTCTCTCTCTCTCCTCCTGATATCTGATGTACTCACTACAGTGGGTGTTCTCTCTCTCTATCCCCTGATATCTGATGTACTCACTACAGTGGGTGTTCTCTCTCTCTCTCTCTCTCCTCCTGATATCTGATGTACTCACTACAGTGGGTGTTCTCTCTCTCTCTCTCCCCTGATATCTGATGTACTCACTACAGTGGGTGTTCTCTCTCTCTCTCTCTCCTCTCCTGATATCTGATGTACTCACTACAGTGGGTGTTCTCTCTCTCTCTCTCCTCCCCTGATATCTGATGTACTCACTACAGTGGGTGTTCTCTCTCTCTCTCTCCTCCCCTGATATCTGATGTACTCACTACAGTGGGTGTTCTCTCTCTCTCTCTCTCCTCTCCTGATATCTGATGTACTCACTACAGTGGGTGTTCTCTCTCTCTCTCCTCTCCTGATATCTGATGTACTCACTACAGTGGGTGTTCTCTCTCTCTCTCTCCTCCCCTGATATCTGATGTACTCACTACAGTGGGTGTTCTCTCTCTCTCCTCCCCTGATATCTGATGTACTCACTACAGTGGGTGTTCTCTCTCTCTCCTCCCCTGATATCTGATGTACTCACTACAGTGGGTGTTCTCTCTCTCTCTCCTCCCCTGATATCTGATGTACTCACTACAGTGGGTGTTCTCTCTCTCTCTCTCCTCCCCTGATATCTGATGTACTCACTACAGTGGGTGTTCTCTCTCTCTCTCTCCTCCTCCTGATATCTGATGTACTCACTACAGTGGGTGTTCTCTCTCTCTCTCCTGATGTACTCCTGATATGTTCTGATGTACTCACTACAGTGGGTGTTCTCTCTCTCTCTCTGATGTACTCACTCTCTCTGATATCTGATGTACTCACTACAGTGGGTGTTCTCTCTCTCTCTCTCTCCCCTGATATCTGATGTACTCACTACAGTGGGTGTTCTCTCTCTCTCTCTCCCCTGATATCTGATGTACTCACTACAGTGGTGTTCTCTCTCTCTCTCTCCTCCCTGATATCTGATGTACTCACTACAGTGGGTGTTCTCTCTCTCTCTCTCCTCTCCTGATATCTGATGTACTCACTACAGTGGGTGTTCTCTCTCTCTCTCTCTCCCCTGATATCTGATGTACTCACTACAGTGGGTGTTCTCTCTCTCTCTCCTGATATCTGATGTACTCACTACAGTGATATATCTGATGTACTCACTACAGTGGGTGTTCTCTCTCTCTCTCTCCTCCCCTGATATCTGATGTACTCACTACAGTGGGTGTTCTCTCTCTCTCTCCTCCCCTGATATCTGATGTACTCACTACAGTGGGTGTTCTCTCTCTCTCTCTCCTCCCTGATATCTGATGTACTCACTACAGTGGGTGTTCTCTCTCTCTCTCTCCTCCCCCCTGATATCTGATGTACTCACTACAGTGGGTGTTCTCTCTCTCTCTCTCTCCTCCCTGATATCTGATGTACTCACTACAGTGGGTGTTCTCTCTCTCTCTCTCTCTCTCCCCTGATATCTGATGTACTCACTACAGTGGGTGTTCTCTCTCTCTCTCTCTGATGTACTCCCTGATATCTGATGTACTCACTACAGTGGGTGTTCTCTCTCTCTCTCTCTCCTCCCTGATATCTGATGTACTCACTACAGTGGGTGTTCTCTCTCTCTCTCTCTCTCCTCTGATATCTGATGTACTCACTACAGTGGGTGTTCTCTCTCTCTATCTGATGTACTCACTCTCTCTCTCTCCTGATATCTGATGTACTCACTACAGTGGGTGTTCTCTCTCTCTCTCTCTCCCCTGATATCTGATGTACTCACTACAGTGGGTGTTCTCTCTCTCTCTCTCTCTCCCCTGATATCTGATGTACTCACTACAGTGGGTGTTCTCTCTCTCTCTCTCTCCTGATATCTGATGTACTCACTACAGTGGGTGTTCTCTCTCTCTCTCTCTCCCCTGATATCTGATGTACTCACTACAGTGGGTGTTCTCTCTCTCTCTCTCTCTGATGTACTCACTCCTCTCTCTCCTTCCTGATATCTGATATCTGATGTACTCACTACAGTGGGTGTTCTCTCTCTCTCTCCTCTATCTGATGTACTCACTACAGTGGGTGTTCTCTGATATCTGATGTACTCACTACAGTGGGTGTTCTCTCTCTCTCTCTCCTCCCTGATATCTGATGTACTCACTACAGTGGGTGTTCTCTCTCTCTCTCTCTCCCCCTGATATCTGATGTACTCACTACAGTGGGTGTTCTCTCTCTCTCCTCCCCTGATATCTGATGTACTCACTACAGTGGGTGTTCTCTCTCTCTCTCTCCCCTGATATCTGATGTACTCACTACAGTGGGTGTTCTCTCTCTCTCTCTCCCCTGATATCTGATGTACTCACTACAGTGGGTGTTCTCTCTCTCTCTCTCCTCTCCTGATATCTGATGTACTCACTACAGTGGTGTTCTCTCTCTCTCTCTCCCTGATATCTGATGTACTCACTACAGTGGGTGTTCTCTCTCTCTCTCTCCTCTCTGATATCTGATGTACTCACTACAGTGGGTGTTCTCTCTCTCTCTCTCTCCCCTGATATCTGATGTACTCACTACAGTGGGTGTTCTCTCTCTCTCTCTCTGATGTACTCCCTGATATCTGATATCTGATACTCACTACAGTGGGTGTTCTCTCTCTCTCTCTCTCTCCTGATATCTGATGTACTCACTACAGTGGGTGTTCTCTCTCTCTCTCTCCTCCTGATATCTGATGTACTCACTACAGTGGGTGTTCTCTCTCTCTCTCTCTTCTCTCCCCTGATATCTGATGTACTCACTACAGTGGGTGTTCTCTCTCTCTCTCTCTCTCCTGATATCTGATGTACTCACTACAGTGGGTGTTCTCTCTCTCTCTCTCCCCTGATATCTGATGTACTCACTACAGTGGGTGTTCTCTCTCTCTCTCTCTCCTCCCCTGATATCTGATGTACTCACTACAGTGGGTGTTCTCTCTCTCTCTCTCCTCCTGATATCTGATGTACTCACTACAGTGGGTGTTCTCTCTCTCTCTCTCCCCCTGATATCTGATGTACTCACTATGTATATCTGATGTACTCACTACAGTGGGTGTTCTCTCTCTCTCTCTCTGATGTACTCACTACAGTGGGTGTTCTGATATCTGATGTACTCACTACAGTGGGTGTTCTCTCCTCCTCCTCTGATGTACTCACTCAGTGGGTGTTCTCCTCTCTCCTCTCCTCCCCTGATATCTGATGTACTCACTACAGTGGGTGTTCTCTCTCTCTCTCTCCTCCCCTGATATCTGATGTACTCACTACAGTGGGTGTTCTCTCTCTCTCTCCTCCCCTGATATCTGATGTACTCACTACAGTGGGTGTTCTCTCTCTCTCTCCTCCCTGATATCTGATGTACTCACTACAGTGGGTGTTCTCTCTCTCTCTCTCTCCCCTGATATCTGATGTACTCACTACAGTGGGTGTTCTCTCTCTCTCTCCTCTGATGTACCTCCCTGTTCTCTCTCTCTCTCCTCCCCTGATATCTGATGTACTCACTACAGTGGGTGTTCTCTCTCTCTCTCTCTCCTCCCCTGATATCTGATGTACTCACTACAGTGGGTGTTCTCTCTCTCTCCTCCCCTGATATCTGATGTACTCACTACAGTGGGTGTTCTCTCTCTCTCTCTCCTCCCCTGATATCTGATGTACTCACTACAGTGGGTGTTCTCTCTCTCTCTCTCCCTCCTGATATCTGATGTACTCACTACAGTGGGTGTTCTCTCTCTCTCTCTCTCTCCCTGATATCTGATGTACTCACTACAGTGGGTGTTCTCTCTCTCTCTCTCCTGATATCTCCCAGTGGGTGTTCTGATATCTGATGTACTCACTACAGTGGGTGTTCTCTCTCTCTCCTCCCCTGATATCTGATGTACTCACTACAGTGGGTGTTCTC
>NW_026286307.1:97500-107500 GCF_023373465.1 Oncorhynchus keta | reverse complement strand
CTCAGCCAGTATATTAGTGATTAAGAGCCATTAACCAGGCATCATGCTCAGCCAGTATATTAGTGATTAAGAGCCATTAACCAGGCATCATGCTCAGCCAGTATATTAGTGATTAGAGCCATTAACCATGCATCATGCTCAGCCAGTATATTAGTGATTAAGAGCCATTAACCATGCATCATGCTCAGCCAGTATATTAGTGATTAAGAGCCATTAACCAGGCATCATGCTCAGCCAGTATATTAGTGATTAGAGCCATTAACCAGGCATCATGCTCAGCCAGTATATTAGTGATTAAGAGCCATTAACCAGGCATCATGCTCAGCCAGTATATTAGTGATTAAGAGCCATTAACCATGCATCATGCTCAGCCAGTATATTAGTGATTAAGAGCCATTAACCAGGCATCATGCTCAGCCAGTATATTAGTGATTAAGAGCCATTAACCATGCATCATGCTCAGCCAGTATATTAGTGATTAAGAGCCATTAACCAGGCATCATGCTCAGCCAGTATATTAGTGATTAAGAGCCATTAACCAGGCATCATGCTCAGCCAGTATATTAGTGATTAAGAGCCATTAACCAGGCATCATGCTCAGCCAGTATATTAGTGATTAAGAGCCATTAACCAGGCATCATGCTCAGCCAGTATATTAGTGATTATTAGTGATTATTAGATTAAGCCATTAACCATGCATCATGCTCAGCCAGTATATTAGTGATTAAGAGCCATTAACCAGGCATCATGCTCAGCCAGTATATTAGTGATTAAGAGCCATTAACCATGCATCATGCTCAGCCAGTATATTAGTGATTAAGAGCCATTAACCAGGCATCATGCTCAGCCAGTATATTAGTGATTAGAGCCATTAACCAGGCATCATGCTCAGCCAGTATATTAGTGATTAAGAGCCATTAACCAGGCATCATGCTCAGCCAGTATATTAGTGATTAAGAGCCATTAACCATGCATCATGCTCAGCCAGTATATTAGTGATTAGAGCCATTAACCATGCATCATGCTCAGCCAGTATATTAGTGATTAAGAGCCATTAACCAGGCATCATGCTCAGCCAGTATATTAGTGATTAAGAGCCATTAACCAGGCATCATGCTCAGCCAGTATATTAGTGATTAAGAGCCATTAACCATGCATCATGCTCAGCCAGTATATTAGTGATTAAGAGCCATTAACCATGCATCATGCTCAGCCAGTATATTAGTGATTAGGAGCCATTAACCATGCATCATGCTCAGCCAGTATATTAGTGATTAAGAGCCATTAACCAGGCATCATGCTCAGCCAGTATATTAGTGATTAAGAGCCATTAACCAGGCATCATGCTCAGCCAGTATATTAGTGATTAAGAGCCATTAACCATGCATCATGCTCAGCCAGTATATTAGTGATTAAGAGCCATTAACCATGCATCATGCTCAGCCAGTATATTAGTGATTAAGAGCCATTAACCAGGCATCATGCTCAGCCAGTATATTAAAGTGATTAAGAGCCATTAACCAGGCATCATGCTCAGCCAGTATATTAGTGATTAAGAGCCATTAACCAGGCATCATGCTCAGCCAGTATATTAGTGATTAAGAGCCATTAACCAGGCATCATGCTCAGCCAGTATATTAGTGATTAAGAGCCATTAACCATGCATCATGCTCAGCCAGTATATTAAAGTGATTAAGAGCCATTAACCATGCATCATGCTCAGCCAGTATATTAGTGATTAAGAGCCATTAACCATGCATCATGCTCAGCCAGTATATTAGTGATTAAGAGCCATTAACCAGGCATCATGCTCAGCCAGTATATTAGTGATTAAGAGCCATTAACCAGGCATCATGCTCAGCCAGTATATTAGTGATTAAGAGCCATTAACCAGGCATCATGCTCAGCCAGTATATTAGTGATTAAGAGCCATTAACCAGGCATCATGCTCAGCCAGTATATTAGTGATTAAGAGCCATTAACCAGGCATCATGCTCAGCCAGTATATTAGTGATTAAGAGCCATTAACCAGGCATCATGCTCAGCCAGTATATTAGTGATTAAGAGCCATTAACCAGGCATCATGCTCAGCCAGTATATTAGTGATTAAGAGCCATTAACCAGGCATCATGCTCAGCCAGTATATTAGTGATTAAGAGCCATTAACCAGGCATCATGCTCAGCCAGTATATTAGTGATTAAGAGCCATTAACCAGGCATCATGCTCAGCCAGTATATTAGTGATTAAGAGCCATTAACCAGGCATCATGCTCAGCCAGTATATTAGTGATTAAGAGCCATTAACCAGGCATCATGCTCAGCCAGTATATTAGTGATTATTAACCAGATCATGCTCATTAACCATTAACCATGCATCATGCTCAGCCAGTATATTAGTGATTAAGAGCCATTAACCAGGCATCATGCTCAGCCAGTATATTAGTGATTAAGAGCCATTAACCAGGCATCATGCTCAGCCAGTATATTAGTGATTAAGAGCCATTAACCAGGCATCATGCTCAGCCAGTATATTAGTGATTAAGAGCCATTAACCAGGCATCATGCTCAGCCAGTATATTAGTGATTAAGAGCCATTAACCAGGCATCATGCTCAGCCAGTATATTAGTGATTAAGAGCCATTAACCAGGCATCATGCTCAGCCAGTATATTAGTGATTAAGAGCCATTAACCAGGCATCATGCTCAGCCAGTATATTAGTGATTAAGAGCCATTAACCATTAACCATGCATCATGCTCAGCCAGTATATTAGTGATTAGAGCCATTAACCAGGCATCATGCTCAGCCAGTATATTAGTGATTAAGAGCCATTAACCAGGCATCATGCTCAGCCAGTATATTAGTGATTAAGAGCCATTAACCAGGCATCATGCTCAGCCAGTATATTAGTGATTAAGAGCCATTAACCAGGCATCATGCTCAGCCAGTATATTAGTGATTAAGAGCCATTAACCATGCATCATGCTCAGCCAGTATATTAAAGTGATTAAGGCCATGAAGACTGGTCTAGCCAGGCTATTAGTGATTAGAATTAGGGCCATGCATCATGCTCACTAAACTGTTTGAGGCCTGGTCTAACCAGGCATCTGGTTGAAATAGGCTCAACTTAAGAGTCCCCACTAAACATGCTCAGGCCAGTCTACCCAGGCTCTAAGAGCCATTGAAACCAGGCATCATGCTCAGCACTAATTGATCGAGAGAGGCCTGGTCTAACCAGTGTCATCAAATTTCCTCTATTTACCAAATCATGAGCGCAAAACACAACACAAGTCAGAGTATATTAGTATCAAAGTCCATCTTTAAATATATGAGCCAGTATATTAGTGATTAAGAGCCATTGACTCAGGCATCATGCTCAGTGTCTATCAATGAATTATCTGAGAGCCATTAACCAGGCATCATGCTGCAACTGAGATCCTTAACCTCTTGCTCCTACCTGTGATTAAGAGCCATCCCATCATAGACATCTGGATTAATGCAATGAGCCACGCTAAATGCTAATAGTATATTAAAACTTAAAGCCATTAAAATGCATCATGCTCAGGGTATTGAATTAAAGCTTAACCAGGCACTCGTTGTGAACCAGGCATCAAGTCAGATTTTAAAATGATTTCGGCGAAACCATGATCATGCTCAGCCAGTTATCTGATAGCATGTAACAGCCATTAAAGACCATGCGCAGCCAGTATATTAGTGATTAAATAGCCATTAACCAGGCATCATGCTCAGCCAGTAAACCACACATTAAAGCCATCTAAAACATCATTACCTTTGACCATCTTATTTGATTGGAGCACTAACCATGCATCATGTCCCATATATCAGTATTAAGAGCCTTTAACCATGCATCATGCTCCATATATCGCCTAGATATAAGATCTATGAAGACTGTCAGATCAGTAAAATAGTGATTAAGAGCCATTAACCATCATCATTTAAATGAAAAAGTCGATGATAAAGCCTTTAACAAAACACTTCAAATACTTTTAAGAGCCATTAACTTTAGGTAGCCAGTAAACGTTAATAAGCGTTCAAATTGATCACGAGGCGATGTATATTCTATGAATAAGAGCCTGGAAATAATGTCTGGGTAAATCTCAACTAAAATATCCGAGCCGGAGACCAGGAATCATGCTCATGCCAGTATATTAGTGATTTGGAGCCATTAACCAATCATGCTAGGCCAGTATATTAGTGATTAAGAGCCATAAGGCATCATGCTAAATGCCTTAAATGTAGTGATTAATGTAGGCAAATAACAAGACTCATGCTGACATCGTATGGAAGCTGTAGGTATTGCAACCTCAGGCCCCCATTTAATGTGGTTCACGTTTATCAATTGGATTGAAGTGGCGCATGGATATATTTTCCCATTTTAGTGATTAAGAGCCATTAACCATGCACTTTTCGATGAAACGCACGTTCTGTTATAGTCAGAGCCGTGATTAACCAGTTTTATAATGCGTCAGCCAGTATATTCTGATTAAGAGCACATACTAATGCATCATGCTCAGCCAGTATATTAGTGATTAAGAGCCATTAACCAGGCATCATGCTCAGCCAGTATATTAGTGATTAAGAGCCATGTTCAAAAAGTAGGGGTAGCCAGTAACAGGTTAATGATTAAAGAACACACATAGTCAGACAGCATAGACATAATAAATCAGCCATTTGTCTCATACTCAAACCCCAGAACCATAAACCAATCCTCCATATCAACCAGGCATCATGCTCAGCAGTATATTAAATTTAGATTAAAGCCAATTCTAAATACAACCAATCCTGGACAAACTCACGGAGAGGAGAGTGAGGCTATAGGTTAAGATTAAACATGGAGCATAGAATGATTCCAGAGCATTGCCATGCTCCTCTCCCAGATGGGAAAAATTAAGGAGTGACTGGCACACAGACACAGTGGAGCAAGTAGATATGATTTTACACATGATGACACTTTGACCTCTCCTGCTCTGCGCCCAGGCAACTTAGTCCTGACATAGAACAGATTAACCAACCTGCGCCACAGTATTATACAAAAATAACATTCTGATGAGAAGTAACTTACAAACATATGATGAATATAAAACATCTTACCTATGTTACCAACAAATTCTGATTATTCCCATTAACCAGGCTCTGGGTAAAATGGGCTCAGCTATGTCACACTAAACTGCATCCTGGTCTAGCCAGGCTCTGGTTGAAATGGGCTCAGCTATGTCACACTAATTAGTGATAGAGAGATTAACCGGTCTGCCCCAGGCTCTGGATTGAAATGGGCCATTAACAGCATCATGTCACACTAAACTGATAGAGAGAGGCCTGGTCTACCCAGGCTCTGTTCAGCCAGTATATTAGTGATCAGCTATGTCACCTGCATCATGATCAGCCAGTATATTAAGCCTGATTAAGGCTCATTAAATAGGCTCATGCTCAGCCAGTATATTAGTGATTAAGAGATTAACCATGCATCATGCTCAGCCAGTATATTAGTGATTAATAGCCATTAACCAGGCATCATGCTCAGCCACTATATCTAGTGATTAGAGCCATTACCCAGTGTCATGCTCAGCCAGTCTGTTAGTGAATCATGAGCCATTAACCACAACATCATGCTCAGCCAGTATATTAGTGATTAAAGCCATTAATCTTTAAATATTAGTGATTAAGAGCCATAACCAGGCACTCTCAGCCAGTATATTAGTGTCTATAATGAACCATCTGAACCCCCTTACATCATGCTCAGCCAGTAACCTCTTGCTTACCTGAGCCACGCAGGCATCATGCTCAGCCAGTATATTAGGATTAATGCCATTAACCAGGCATCATGCTAATATATTAGTTAAAACTAGAGCCATTCAAATACATCATGCCTCAGCCAGTATATTAGTGATTAGGAGCCATCGTAACCAGGCATCATGCTCAGCCAGTATATTAGTGATTAAGAGCCATTCACCATGCATCATGCTCAGCTATATATTGATGATTAAGACCCATTAACCAGGCATCGCTAAACAAAATATATTAGTGATTAGAGCCATTCACACATCATGCTCAGCCAGTAAATTAAAGTGTGGGGTGAAGACTGGTCTATCAGGCTCTGGTTGTTAGGCTCTTTGTCACACTAAACTGTTCACTATTGGGTCTACCCAGGCTCTGGTTGAAATAGGCTCAGCTATGTCACTAAACTGTTCGAGGCCTGGTCTGCAGGCTCTGGTTGAAATAGGCTCAGCTATGTCACACTATAACGTAACGTAATTTTTTAAATGAAAAAAGTTGACGATAAACTTTCACAAAACACTTCGAAATACTTTTGTAATGCAACTTTAGGTATTAGTAAACGTTAATAAGCAATCAAATTGATCACGAGGCGATGTATATTCTATAGCTGTACGTCTGGAAATAATGTCCGGGTAAATCTCAACCAAAATATCCGGTCGGAGACCGGAAGAACTGGCTTGTCTCTTCTTCGTTTGACCAAGAAACAAAGCCTAGGCAAATGACAAGACTGTTGACATCGTGTGGAAGCTGTAGGTATTGCAACCTCGGCCCCATTTAATGTGGTTTACGTTTATCAATGGGTTGAAGTGGCGCATGGATATATTTTCCCATTTTCAGTGATCAGATTTTCCTGCACTTTTCGATGAAACGCACGTTCTGTTATAGTCACAGCCGTGATTTAACCAGTTTTATAAACGTCTGAGTGTTTTCTATCCACACATACTAATCATATCCATATACTATATTCCTGGCATGAGTATCAGGGCGCTGAAATGTTGCGCGATTTTTAACAGAATGTTCGAAAAAGTAGGGGTAGGAGTAACAGGTTAATGGCAAAGAACACACATAGTCAGACAGCATAGACATAATAAATCGTTCAGCTTTGTCTCCTTACTCAAACCCCAGAACCATAAACCAATCCTCCATATCAACAGGCATATATCAAATTGTCATTTAGATACAACCAATTCTAAATACAACCAATCCTGGACAAGCTCACGGGAGCATAGAATGATTCCAGACACTGCCATCCTCCTCTCCCCGATGGGAAAAGTAGAGTGACTGTCACACAGACACAGTGGAGCAAAAGATATGTTTACACATGATGACACCTTGACCTCTCCCTCTCTGCGGCCCAAGCAACTTAGTCTTGACATAGAACAGATAACTGCAACCCCGCCACAGTATTATACAAAAATAACATTCTGATGAGAAGTAACTTACAAACATATGATGAATATAAAACATCTTACCTATGTTACCAACTAATTCTGATTATTCCACAACACCAGGCTCTGGGTAAAATGGGCTCAGCTATGTCACACTAAACTGTTCGAGGCCTGGTTTTCCCAAGCTCTGGTTGAAATGGGCTCAGCTATGTCACACTAAACTGATAGAGAGAGGCCTGGTCTACCCAGGCTCTGGTTGAAATGGGCTCAGCTATGTCCCACTAAACTGTTCGAGGCCTGGTCTACCCAGGCTCTGGTTGAAATTGGCTCAGCTACGTCACACTAAATGACACCCTATTCCCTATATAGTGCACTACTTTAGACCAGAGCCCTATGGCACCCTATTCCTATATAGTCCACTACTTTAAACCAGAGCCCTATTGCACCATATTCCCTATATAGTGCACTACTTTAAACCAGAGCCTTATGATCCCTGAGAGCTGTCCAGGTTGTGTTTGTGATCCAGTGTAATTGATTGATTGATTGATTGGTTGTGTGTAGGAGGAGTTGAGAAGGTTCCGGGGCCGTGTGGAGGAGGTGGTGCAGGAGAACCAGAAGCTACACCAGGACCTGAAACAGACAGGAGGAGTCAGCCACAAGGAGTGGTGAGTACTGTCTCTCTGTCAGGAGGAGTCAGCCACAAGGAGTAGTGAGTACTGTCTCTCTGTCTGGAGGAGTCAGCCCCAAGGAATGGTGAGTACTGTCTCTCTGTCAGGAGGAGTCAGCCCCAAGGAATGGTGAGTACTGTCTCTCTGTCAGGAGGAGTCAGCCACAAGGAGTGGTGAGTACTGTCTCTCTGTCAGGAGGAGTCAGCCCCAAGGAATGGTGAGTACTGTCTCTCTGTCAGGAGGAGTCAGCCGCAAGGAATGGTGAGTACTGTCTCTCTGTCTGGAGGAGTCAGCCCCAAGGAATGGTGAGTACTGTCTCTCTGTCAGGAGGAGTCAGCCACAAGGAGTGGTGAGTACTGTCTCTCTATCTGGAGGAGTCAGCCACAAGGAGTGGTGAGTACTGCCTGTCTCTCTGTCTGGAGGAGTCAGCCACAAGGAGTGGTGAGTACTGTCTCTCTGTCAGGAGGAGTCAGCCACAAGGAATGGTGAGTACTTCTCTCTGTCTGGAGGAGTCAGCCACAAGGAGTGGTGAGTACTCTCTCTCTGTCTGGAGGAGTCAGCCACAAAGAGTGGTGAGTACTCTCTCTCTGTCTGGAGGAGTCAGCCACAGGAGTGGTGAGTACTGCCTGTCTCTCTGTCTGGAGGAGTCAGCCACAAGGAGTGGTGAGTACTGCCTGTCTCTCTGTCTGGAGGAGTCAGCCACAAGGAGTGGTGAGTACTGTCTCTCTGTCAGGAGGAGTCAGCCACAAGGAGTGGTGAGTACTGCCTGTCTCTCTGTCTGGAGGAGTCAGCCACAAGGAGTGGTGAGTACTGCCTGTCTCTGTCTATCTGTCCCTGTTTGTGTGTGTGTGAGAAAGAGAGGAGACACTGTCTTGTCAATTTGCTATCTCCCCCCTCCCCAGGAGGCTCCTGCTCCAGTTTCAACTGACCTGAGCCCTAGGACCGTGCCAGGTCCTGACATGAGGACTCCTTGAGGTGCAGCAGTCCACCTGGCCAGTCATGCTCCAGTTTCAACTGACCTGAGCCCTAGGGACCGACACCAGTAATCACCTGACATGAGCCTCCTTGCTGTCCCCAGATTCTACTATAGAAACTGTTACATTCTGTTTCTACATTCTGCCTTATATTAACGCTGAATCAAACCCAATGAGAGGTGTCTGGTAGAATCTCACCCACACAGCCAGAGGTGTCTGGCCACCCCACTGCGGTTCTCTCTAGGTTTCTTCTAATTTTGCCATTTAGCTGAGTTTTTCCAAGCCACTTACAGTCATGTGCATGCATTCTTTGCTGTTTGGGTGGTCCTGGAATCGAACCCACTTTGAGATGGCTGATGTACAAGCGCCATGCTAAATACCAACTGAGCCATTTGAAGGACCACGTCACCCTGCTGGAGGTGTCTGGTAGAAGTCACCCTGCTGGAGGTGTCTGGTAGAAGTCACCCTGCTGGAGGTGTCTGGTAGAAGTCACCCTGCTGGAGGTGTCTGGTAGAAGTCACCCTGCTGGAGGTGTCTGGTAGAAGTCACCCTGCTGGAGTGTCTGTTAGAAGTCACCCTGCTGGAGGTGTCTGGTAGAAATCTTCAGAGTTTAAAGTTATCTCCATGAACTGTTCCTCCCCCTCTCTCTCTCTCCCCTCCTCCCTCACTCCTCTCTTCCCTCATCGTCCCTCCCTCCCCTCTCCTCCCTCCTCTCCAGTCTCTAAGGTGTGTAAGCAGCTGATGTTGCTGGAGGCAGAGAAGCAGAGGCTGGAGGGGAGCTGGAGGTAACGAGGGAGAGAGCTCCACACTCTGCAGACCGAACACCTGCAGGCACGGTGCAGTCTGGAGAATGCAGTCAGCTGGGATGAACACCCCGCGCCATCCAAGCAAACTCAAAGCGGTAGTTATAATACACTGGGATGAACACCACACCATCACCACCAAACTCAAACGGTAGTTAGTTATAATACACTGGGATAATACACTGGGATGAAACACCACACCATCACCACCAAACTCAAACGGTAGGTAGTTATAATACACTGGGATGAACACCACACCATCACCACCAAACTCACGAGGAACAGAGATGAGGGACAGAGATGAGGGACAGAGATGAGGGACAGAGATGAGGAACAGAGATGATGAACAGAGATGATGAACAGAGATGAGGG
>NW_026286307.1:82500-92500 GCF_023373465.1 Oncorhynchus keta | reverse complement strand
GGGTGGTGTAGGTGTCCTGGAGGGCAGGTAGTTTGTCCCGGTGATGCGTTGTGCAGACCTCACTACCCTCTGGAGAGCCTGTGTTGCGGGAGGTGCAGTTGCCGTACCAGGCGGTGACATACAGCCCGACAGGATGCTCTTGATTGCATCTGTAAAAGTTTGTGAGGGTTTTAGGTGAAAAGCCGAAAATCTTCAGCCTCCTGATGTTCATTCAGTTTTGTCGGTGATGTGTACGCCGAGGAACTTAAAACTTTCCACCTTCTCCACTGCTGTCCTGTCGATATGGTATAGATCTCTATAGATACGTATCACATCATACCATAGAGGGCCCATCACTGCAGGTAGACACCATGACAGAGATGGTATATATCTCTATAGATACGTGTCGTGTCTTTGGCTATGCCGGATTAAGTAATATGACATGCTATTCTATAAAATAATTTCTCCGTAATTAATATGACCTGATTGAGCAAAACATGTAAATGTAATTAAGTAGAGAGTCGGCGCACCACAAAATAATATTTATAGAGCTGTTATCTTCCGAATAAACTCTTAAAGACCTCGTAATATTTTACGTCGAAAGGAAAACCTAGCAGGCGGAACAGATATTACAGCTGGTTACCAAAAGAAAAGGGGCTGGGTTGAGTGAAAGAGCGGGAAGACTGAGGAACAAAGGGAAGAAGCTGTGCTATCGCAAATACAGTATCTTATGCATTCTAAATTACCGCCTATTTGGAAAAAGGAAAATGCAATAAATATTTACTCTGAGCTGCGCTTCAGTAGGTTGGTGGTAGATGGAAGGCCGTGTTGCCCAACCGAGTCCTTTGAAGAATGTTTGGCTACCTTGTCGTTGTGGGGTAGATGGGATACTCTGTCTGTTCCTTCCTAACCTGTGTTTGCAGCTGCTGTTGCTAACTCAACGGCTAGGAGGTATCACTTCTGTACTGAATAAGAGTTCAAAGTTCATACCATTCGCAACCAAAGCTCACGCTGATGTTGGATTCATTCTGTATCTGAATCATTCTGACATCGGACCGTTGTCCTCACATCCTTAGAACAGGAGGTTATACTGTCTTCAAGGCTTTGAAGGGAGAGGAGGGAGTGTTTGAAAAGTTTTATAGCCCATGTCCCTTCACAGGGGCGGGCCACTGATTGAACAGAGCCTAACCTTCTGAAAACCCAAATCTCACATTTTAAAAGCTAAAAATCACATTTCATCCCATCACGAATAATTTAATATTCAAACATTTAAATTGAACAACAATTCCATGTGAATCCGATAACTCTGATGTGTAGACTTTCCACTGTAGAGTTTATGTCATCTTATCATTGATGGGAATGCCTCAGATGACAACCAACTGACATCATATTCATTAAGTACCACCGCATATGTTCAATTGGTCGGGATTACCAGAATATAGTTAATTTCCCCACCTTCTGATGTTCCCCGAATCTCTATGTTAACCAAGGTTTGCAAATGTAACCTCAGTAGGGGTAGAGAGAGGAAAAAGGGGGAAGAGGTATTTATGACTGTCATAACCTACTCCCCAGGCCAACGTCATGACAGCTGTTTTCCTGAAGTCCACGATCATCTCCTTTGTTTTGTTGACGTTGAGTTAGAAGTTATTTTCCACACTCCCAGAGTGCCTACCTCCTCCCTGTAGCCTGTCTTGCATCATTGTTGGTAATCAAGCCTACTACTGTTGTGTCGTCTGCAAACTTGATTATTGAGTTGGAGCGTGCTTGGCCACGCAGTCGTGGGTGAACAGAGTTGATAGGAATTTTATGAATAAATGACTAAACAATATCCCCATTTTAAACAGAACTGTACAAACAGAACAATATGAATTCATAAGTCAGGGATTGTGGAGCCTGTAACAGGGGTAAATTACACTAAATAAATACCATTCCAGCCTGGTTGGAGAAGATTGGAAGTGTTTTTTGTTCAGTAAGCAGAAAGGTAATTAACCTATGGTTTGAACCGACTCAACTTAGCACTGGAATGTTCAGATAAGACATTGTGTGTATTCTTAGGTTTCCATTAGCTGGAAGCATTGGCATCTGCTGAAGGGTGATGGATGAAAACCTTCTGAAGTCGCGAATGAACTTTTGAACTGTTGGGAGACAGAATATTTTATGACCTATGACGTCATATTTTGTATATAAACTGTTGTTCGTGGTTACATGGCAGCGCTTCGAGAATAAATACTATTATCTATATTTGATAAGACTGGTCTCTGTCTATTTTATGCAAATAAGAATCTTACCAATTCTCATAAAATAGACTAAGTGAATTCAATGAATGAAAACATATTGGAATAATGAAATTATACCAACAGGAGTACAGGAGTGGGCTGAGCACGCGCCTTGTGGGGCCCCCAGTGTTGAGGATCAACTGGGTGGAGATGTTGTTTTACCACCCTCACCACCTGGGGGCGGCCCGTCAAAGTCCAGGACCCAATTGCACAGGGCGGGGTTGAGACCCAGGGTTTTTCTGAGTCCAGACGAGAGATGGTCCTGCCAGAACCTGAACTCTGGAGGCAAGTTGCTCTATTCTGTTGGAAGTGTGTCTCAGTGGCAGTTCCAGTGTTTTCTGGAGTCCAGACTAGTTGGTCCTGCCAGCCCAACCTGGACTCTGGAGGCTGTTGTCGGTCTGTTGGAAGTGGTCTCAGTGGCAGTACCAGTGTTTTTCTGGAGTCCAGACTAGTTGGTCCTGCCAGCCGAACCTGGACTCTGGAGGCTAAGTTGTCAGTCTGTTGGAAGTGTGCCTCAGGTGGCAGTTCCAGTGTTTTTCTGGAGTCCAGACGAGTTGGTCCTGCCAGCTGAACCTGGACTCTGGAGTCCAGACTAGTTGGTCCTACAGCCGAACCTGGACTCCGGAGTCCAGACGTGTAGTCTGTTGGAAGTGTGTCTCCTGAGTCCAGCGAGTTCCAGTGTTTTCCAGTTATTTAACTCTTTGCAAAACTGGAAACCATTTATCTGGTCGCCAGGCTGCATTCTGGTAGTCCAGGGATTTCCTAACAAAGCCAATCTGAAAACAAGACTCCCTAAATTTTATCAGCATATCGATTGGTCCTGCCAGGGGTGGTAAACCTTGGATCATTGTTACTCTAGTTCAGACGCATATAAGGCCCTGCCCCGCCCCTTTCGGAAAATCTGACCACGACTCCATTTTGGTCCTGCCTACAGGCAGAAATTAAACAAGAGGCTCCCAGTTGTCGGTCTGTCCAACGCTGGTCAGACCAAGCTGACTCTACGTCCAAGACTGCTTCCATCACGTGGACTGGGACATGTTTTCCGTATTGCATCTGAATATTGACGAATCTCTTTGATTCTTTTTTTTTTCTTTTAGAACGCATGCCAACAGATGTCAGTTCCCATAGCAACGATAAAAACATTTCCAACCAGAAACCGTGGATTGATGGCAGGAACAGGGTTAAACTGGTCTAGCTGAACCACTGCTTTAATCAGGTCAGAACAGTGTCTAACATGACTGAATACAAACAGTGCAGCTATTCCTCCAGCCTGGGATTAAACTTGCAACCGTCAGTACAGAGACAAAGTGGAATCTCAATTCAGGGGCTCAGACACAAGAGGCATGTGGCAGGGTCTACAGTCAATCACGGACTACAAGATGAAATCCAGCCCAGTCACGGACCAGGATGTCTTGGGCCAGGCAGACTAAATGACTTTTTGCCCGCTTTGAGGACAATACAGTGCCACTGACACGGCCTGCAACGGAAACATGCATTCTCTCCTTCACTGCAGCCGAGGTGAGTAAGACATTTAAACGTGTTAACCCTCCGCAAGGCTGCAGGCCCAGACGGCATCCCCAGCCGCGCCTCAGAGCATGCGCAGACCAGCTGGCCGGTGTGTTTACGGACATATTCAATCAATCCCTATACCAGTCTGCTGTTCCCACGTGCTTCAAGAGGGCCACCATTGTTCCTGTTCCCAAGAAAGCTAAGGTAACTGAGCTAAACGACTACCGCCCGTAGCACTCACTTCCGTCATCATGAAGTGCTTTGAGAGACTAGTCAAGGACCATATCACCTCCACCTACCTGACACCCTAGACCCACTCCAATTTGCTTACCGCCCAAATAGGTCCACAGACGATGCAATCTCAACCACACTGCACACTGCCCTAACCCACCTGGACAAGAGAATACCTATGTGAGAATGCTGTCATCGACTACAGCTCGGCATTCAACACCATAGTACCCTCCAAGCTCGCCAGACTCGAGACCCTGGGTCTCGACTGACCGCCCCCTGTGCAACTGGGTACTGGACTTCCTGACGGGCCGCCCCCAGGTGGTGAGGGTAGGCAACAACATCTCCTCCCCGCTGATCCTCAACACGGGGGCCCCACAAGGGTGCGTTCTGAGCCCTCTCCTGTACTCCCTGTTCACCCACGACTGCGTGGCCACGCACGCTCTGACTCAATCATCAAGTTTGCGGACGACACAACAGTGGTAGGCTTGATTACCAAACAACGGTGGGCTGTTAGACGGCCTACAGGGAGGAGGTGAGGGCCCTCGGAGGTGGTGTCAGGAAAATAACTCACACTCAACGTCAACAAAACTAAGGAGATGATTGTGGGCCTTCAGGAAACAGCAGAGGGGGCACCCCCTATCCACATCGATGGAACAGTAGTGGAGAGGGTAGCTGGTTTTAAGTTCCTCGGCATACACATCACAGACAAACTGAATTGGTCCACTCACACTGACAGCGTCGTGAAGAAGGCGCAGCAGCGCCTATTCAACCTCAGGAGGCTGAAGAAACTGGCTTGTCACCAAAAGCACTCACAAACTTCTACAGATGCACAATCGAGAGCATCCTGGCGGGCTGTATCACTGCCTGGGGGCCAGCAACTGCTCCGCCCTCAACCGTAAGGCTCTCCAGAGGGTAGTGAGGACTGCACAACGCATCACCGGGGCAACTACTGCCCTCCAGGGACACCTACACCACCCGTTGTTACAGGAAGGCCATAAAGATCATCAAGGACATCAACCACCCGAACCACTGCCTGTTCACCCCGCTATCATCCAGAAGGCGAGGTCAGTACAGGTGCATCAAAGCTGGGACCGAGAGACTGAAAAACAGCTTCTATCTCAAGGCCATCAGACTGTTAAACAGCCACTAACAGTGTGAGTGGCTGCTGCCAACACACTGTCATTGACACTGACCCAACTCCAGCCATTTTAATAATGGGAATTGATGGGAATTATGTAAATATATCACCAGCCACTTTAAACAATGCTACCTTTATATAATGTTACTTACTGGGGGGCTACATTATTCATCTCATATGCATATGTATATACTGTACTCTACATCATCGACTGCATCCTTATGTAACACATGTATCACTAGCCACTTTAACTATGCCACTTTTGTTTACTTTGTCTACACACTCATCTCATATGTATATACTGTACTGGATACCATCTACTGTATGCTGCTCTGTACCATCACTCATTCATATATCCTTATGTACATATTCTTATCCCCTTACACTGTGTATAAGACAGTAGTTTTGGAATTGTTAGTTAGATTACTTGTTGGTTATCACTGCATTGTCGGAACTAGAAGCACAAGCATTTCGCTACACTCTGCATTTAACATCTGCTAACCATGTGTATGTGACAAATAAAATTTGATTTGATTTGAGTCCAGACGAGTTGGTCCTGCCAGCCGAACCTGGACTCTGGAGTCCAGACTAGTTGGTCCTGCCAGCCGAACCTGGTCTTGAGGCTAAGTTGTCGGTCTGTTAGAAGTGTGTCTCAGTGGCAGTACCAGTGTTTTTCTGGAGTCCAGACGAGTTGGTCCTGCCAGCCGAACCTGGACTCTGGAGTCCAGACGAGTTGGTCCTGCCAGCCGAACCTGGACTCTGTAGGCTAAGTTGTCGGTCTGTTGGAAGTGTGTCTCAGTGGCAGTACCAGTGTTTTTCTGGAGTCCAGGTACGAACCTGGACTCTGTAGGCTAAGTTGTCGGTCTGTTAGAAGTGTGTCTCAGTGGCAGTAGTCTCTACGTCGTTACATACAGTTCATTGATCCATGTCTCCGAACATCTGAACAATAGAATCTCTTTTTTTTTTTTTTATCTTTTTTTTTTTTCTTTACCTTTATTCAACAAGTCAGTTAAGAACAAATTCTTATTTCCAATGACGGCCTACGAACAGTGGGTTAACTGGTCTAGGAACAGTGGGTTAACTGGTCTAGGAACAGTGGGTTAACTGGTCTAGGAACAGTGGGTTAACTGGTCTAGGAACAGTGGGTTAACTGTCTGTTCAGGGAGGAACGACAGATTTGTACCTTGTCAGCTCTGGGATTTGAACTTGCAACCTTTCGGTTACTAGTCCAACGCTCTAACCACTAGGCTACCCTGCCGCCTCTACACTCTAACCACTAGGCTACCCTGCCGCCCTACACTAACCACTAGGCTACCCTGCCGCCTCTACACTCTAACCACTAGGCTACCCTGCCGCCTCTACACTCTAACCACTAGGCTACCCTGCCGCCTCTACACTCTAACCACTAGGCTACCCTGCCGCCCCTACACTCTAACCACTAGGCTACCCTGCCTCCTCTACACTCTAACCACTAGGCTACCCTGCCGCCTCTACACTCTAACCACTAGGCTACCCTGCCGCCTCTACACTCTAACCACTAGGCTACCCTGCCACAGGAACAAGAATCTTTTTGCGTGTGATGTACATTACTTTACCACAGTTAGTAAGGGGGGCTGTTAGACTGGCTGACTGTGTTTGACTGACTGACTGGGGGTAGCTGGTTAGCATAATGTGGTTATCTTGTTAATGAACCTATCTCCCTCCCTTGTTCCTGTATCCCTCCCTCCTTATCTTGTTACCCTAGCTTTAGCATAATGTCCTTATCCTGTCTAATGAACCTATCTCCCTCCTTCCTTATCCCTCCCTCTCTTGCTCTCCCTCCTTCCTTATCCCTCCCTCTCTCGCTTCTCCTTCCTTATCCCTCCTCTCTCCTCTCCCTCCTTCCTTATCCCTCCTCCTCTCTCGCTCTCCCTCCTTCCTTATCCCTCCCTCTCTCGCTCTCCTCCTTCCTTATCCTTATCCCTCCCTTATCCTCTCTCGCTCTCCTCCTTCCTTATCCCTCTCTCTCTCGCTTCCTCTCCTAATCCTTATCCCTCTCTCTCGCTCTCCCTCCTTCCTTATCCCCTCCCTCTCGCTCTCCCTCCTTCCTTATCCCTCCTCTCTCGCTCTCCCTCCTTCCTTATCCCTCCCTCTCTCGCTCCCCTCCTTCCTTATCCCTCCCTCCGTCCCCTCCTTCCTTATCCCTCCTCGCTCTCCCTCCTTCCTTATCCCTCCCTCTCTCGCTCTCCCTCCTTTCCTTATCCCTCCTCTCTCGCTTCCCCTCCTTCCTTATCCCTCTCTTCCCTTCCCTCCCCTTATCCCTCTCTTGCTCTCCCTCCTTCCTTATCCCTCCTCTCTCGCTCTCCCTCCTTCCTTATCCCTCCCTCTCTCTTTATTCTCTCCTCCTTCCTTATCCCTCTCTCTCTCCCCCTCCTTCCTTATCCTCTCTCGCTCTCCCTCCTTCCTTATCCCTCTCTCCCTCCCTTTTCCTTATCCCTCCTCGCTCTCCCTCCTTCCTTATCCCTCTCTCCCTCCTTCCTTATCCCTCTCTCTCGCTTCCCTCCTTCCTTATCCCTCTCTCTCCCCTCCTTCTTATCCCTCTCTCTTTCCCTCTTCCTTATCCCTCCCTCGCTCTCCCCTCCTTCCTTATCCCTCTCTCCTCTTTCCTTATCCCTCCCTCTCTCCTCTCTCCCTCCTTCTCTTATCCCTCTCTCTCCCTCCTTCCTTATCCCTCCCTCTCCCTCCTTTCCTTATCCCTCCCTCTCTTTCCCTCTTTCCTTATCCCTCTCTCGCTCTCCTCCTTCCTTATCCCTCTCTCTCCCTCTTTCCCTTATCCCTCCCTCTCTTGCTCTCCCTCCTTCCTTATCCCTCTCTCGTACTCCCTCCTTCCTTATCTCTCTCTCTCGCTCCGCCTCCTTCATTATCCCTCCCTCCCCGTCATTCCTCCCTCCCTCCTCATCCTTCTCTCTCGCTCCTCCTCATCCCTCTCTCGCTCCCTCATCCTCTCTCCTTCCTCATCCTCTCTTCATTGCTCTCGCTCTCCCTCCCTCCCTCATCCCTCCCTCCCTTGCTCCCTCCTCATCCCTCCCTCGCTCCTCCTCATCCATCTTCTTTGCTTTCCTTCCTCATCCTTCTCTCGCTCTCCATCCCTCCTCATCCCTCTCTCGCTCTCCCTCCTCCTCATCCCTCTTCTCTCGCTCTCCCTTTCCTTCTCATCCCTCTCTCGCTCTCCCTCCCTTCCTCATCCCTCTCTCGCTCTCCTCCCTCCTCATCCTCTCTCGCTCTCCCTTCCTCCTCATCCCTCTCTCGCTCTCCTTCCTCCTCATCCTCCCTTCTCATACTCTGTCTCGCTCTCCCTCCTCTCATCCCTCTCTCGCTCTCCCTCCCTCCTCATCCTTCTCTCGCTCTCCTCCTCCACTCCTCTCCCAGATCCAGAACCCTCCCTGTCTCCCTCTCCCTCCGCAGGCCTCGTCCCTAGAGCACGACAAGCAGGGGGTGATCAGCAGGATTGTGGAGGACACCGTGCGGCTCGGAAAGCTTCAAGAGAAGGTCAAGGTAAGGCAGACACAACACCACCCTGACACATTAACTCTGAGCTCTCGACAACCATCAGCTGAGCCCCTGACAACCATCCCCTGAGCCCTGACAACCATCCCCTGAGCCCCTGACAACCATCCCCTGAGCCCCTGACAACCATCCCCTGAGCCCCCTGACAACCATCCCCTGAGCCCCCTGACAACCATCCCTGAGCCCCTGACAACCATCCCCTGAGCCCCTGACAACCATCCCCTGAGCCCTGACACACTAACTCTGAGCTCTCGACAACCATCCCTGAGCCCCTGGCAGCCATCCCCTGAGCCCCTGGGGAACCATCCCCTGAACCCCCGACAACCATCCCTGAGCCCCTGGCAACCATCCCCTGAACCCCCGACAACCATCCCTGAACCCCGACAACCATCCCCTGAGCCCCTGACAACCATCCCCTGTCCCCCGACAACCGTCCCTTAACCCCGACAACCGGGAGTGTGTAGGTGGGAGAGTGTGTAGGTGGGGAGAGTGTGTAGGTGGGGAGAGTGTGTAGGTGGGGAGAGTGTGTGTGGTGTCTGTGTGGGTGTGGTGGGGAGTCAGTTCTGTAGGGACCTCCAGGCCTCAGACAGTAGTCTGGTACCATCGACCTCCAGGCCTCAGACAGTAGTCTGGGTTACCATCGACACAGGCCTCAGACAGTAGTCTGGGTTACCATCGACCTCCAGGCCTCAGACAGTAGTCTGGGTTACCATCGACCTCAGGCCTCAGACAGTAGTCTGGGTTACCATCGACCTCAGGCCTCAGACAGTAGTCTGGGTTACCATCGACCTCCAGGCCTCAGACAGTAGTCTGGGTTACCATCGACCTCCAGGCCTCAGACAGTAGTCTGGGTTACCATCGACCTCCAGGCCTCAGACAGTAGTCTGCCTCGCCCTGCCTCCCCTGCCTCGCCCTGCCTCCCCTGCCTCGCCCTGTCTCCCCTGCCTCCCCTGTCTCCCCTGCCTCGCCCTGTCTCCCCTGCCTCGCCCTGTCTCCCCTGCCTCGCCCTGTCTCCCTGCCTCGCCCTGCTCCCCTGCCTCGCCCTGTCTCCCCTGCCTCGCCCTGCCTCCCTGCCTCGCCTCCTGCCCTGCCTCGCCCTGCCTCGCCCTGTCTCCCCTGCCTCGCCCTGCCTCCCCTGCCTCGCCTCGTCTCCCCTGCCTCTCCCTGCCCTCACCCTGCCTCCCCCTGCCTCCCTCCCCTGCCTCCCTCGCCTCGCCTCCCCTGCCTCCTCGCCCTGCCTCGCCCTGCCTCCTCACCCTGCCTCCACTCACCTGCCTCGCCCTGCCTCCCCTGCCTCGCCCTGCCTCCCCTGCCTCGCCTC
>NW_026286307.1:0-77500 GCF_023373465.1 Oncorhynchus keta | reverse complement strand
CACGATATCCCTGATAAACCTGTCTAAAACATCCTCTATCCCTTATAAACCTGACTAAAACATCTCACAATATCTCTCCTCTAAAACATCCTCTGTCTCTCTTAAACCTGTCTCATCCTCACTATCTCTGTCTCTGACTAAAACATCTCTGTCCCTGTAAACCTGTCTCTCTATTGTAAACCTCTAAAACTCTCTATCTCTGTCTAAACATCCTCTATCTCTGTCTGTCTAAACATCCTCACTTTGTCTCTAAAACATCCTCTATCCCTGATAAACCTGACTAAAACTCTCTATCCCTGTAAACTGACTAAAACATCTGTCTCTCTTCCCTTATCCTCTAAAACATCCTCAAAATATCCTGTCCTCTCTCCTCTGTCCCTCCTGTCTCTCTTCCCTGTAAACCTCTCATCTCTATCTCTGTCTGTCTCTGTCTCTCTTTGTCTCTCTCTCCTCACAAATCCCTGTTAGTCCTCACATGTTCTGACAAAACATCTAAAACATCCCTCTATAGCAAAACAGCACAATATCCCTGATAAACTGGGGATGAAAGGGAGGAGGGGAGGGATAGATGAAACCAGAGGGAAACTGCTCACAATATCCCTGATAAACCTGGGGTTCATCCTCAGGGGTGATCCCTGAGGCAAAAACATCCTCACAAGATCTCTTATAAACCTGACTAAAACATCCTCACAATATCCCTGATAAACCTGACTAAAACATCCTCACAATATCCCTGATAAACCTGACTAAAACATCCTCACAATATCCCTTATAAACCTGACTAAAACATCCTCACAATATCCCTTATAAACCTGACTAAAACATCCCTCCTGACAAAACATCCACAATATCCCTTATAAACCTGACTAAAACATCCTCACAATATCCCTGATAAACCTGACTAAAACATCCTCACAATATCCCTGATAAACCTGACTAAAACATCCTCACAATATCCCTGATAAACCTGACTAAAACCCTTATAAAACCTCAAAACATCCTCATATCCCTGATAAACCTGACTAAAACATCCTCACAATATCCCTTATAAACCTGACTAAAACATCCTCACAATATCCCTGATAAACCTGACTAAAACATCCTCACAATATCCCTGATAAACCTGACTAAAACATCCTCACAATATCCCTTATAAACCTGACTAAAACATCCTCACAATATCCCTTATAAACCTGACTAAAACATCCTCACAATATCCCTGATAAACCTGACTAAAACATCCTCACAATATCCCTGATAAACCTGACTAAAACATCCTCACAATATCCCTGATAAACCTGACTAAAACATCCTCACAATATCCTGATAAACCTGACTAAAACATCCTCACAATATCCCTGATAAACCTGACTAAAACATCCTCACAATATCCCTGATAAACCTGACTAAAACATCCTCACAATATCCCTGATAAACCTGACTAAAACATCCTCACAATATCCCTGATAAACCTGACTAAAACATCCTCACAATATCCCTTATAAACCTGACTAAAACATCCTCACAATATCCCTGATAAACCTGACTAAAACATCCTCACAATATCCCTTATAAACCTGACTAAAACATCCTCACAATATCCCTGATAAACCTGACTAAAACATCCTCACAATATCCCTTATAAACCTGACTAAAACATCCTCACAATATCCCTGATAAACCTGACTAAAACATCCTCACAATATCCCTGATAAACCTGACTAAAACATCCTCACAATATCCCTGATAAACCTGACTAAAACATCCTCACAATATCCCTGATAAAACCCTCACAATATCCCTAAAACATCCTCACAATATCCCTGATAAACCTGACTAAAACATCCTCACAATATCCCTTATAAACCTGACTAAAACATCCTCACAATATCCCTTATAAACCTGACTAAAACATCCTCACAATATCCCTTATAAACCTGACTAAAACATCCTCACAATATCCCTTATAAACCTGACTAAAACATCCTCACAATATCCCTTATAAACCTGACTAAAACATCCTCACAATATCCCTGATAAACCTGACTAAAACATCCTCACAATATCCCTGATAAACCTGACTAAAACATCCTCACAATATCCCTTATAAACCTGACTAAAACATCCTCACAATATCCCTGATAAACCTGACTAAAACATCCTCACAATATCCCTTATAAACCTGACTAAAACCCTATCCTCACAATATCCCTGATAAACCTGACTAAAACATCCTCACAATATCCCTGATAAACCTGACTAAAACATCCTCACAATATCCCTTATAAACCTGACTAAAACATCCTCACAATATCCCTGATAAACCTGACTAAAACATCCTCACAATATCCCTGATAAACCTGACTAAAACATCCTCACAATATCCCTGATAAACCTGACTAAAACATCCTCACAATATCCCTGATAAACCTGACTAAAACATCCTCACAATATCCCTGATAAACCTGACTAAAACATCCTCACAATATCCCTTATAAACCTGACTAAAACATCCTCACAATATCCCTGATAAACCTGACTAAAACATCCTCACAATATCCCTGATAAACCTGACTAAAACATCCTCACAATATCCCTGATAAACCTGACTAAAACATCCATCACAATATCCCTGATAAACCTGACTAAAACATCCTGACAAAACATCCTCATCCCTTATAAACCTGACTAAAACATCCTCACAATATCCCTTATAAACCTGACTAAAACATCCTAAAACATGTCAATCATCCCTGGTGTCTAAAGACAGAGAGACAGAACTCACACTGTCCCTTCCTCTCTGAGAACCAATCAGGTTCACTGGTGTCTGGGAGAGACAGAGAGACAGAACTAGACTGTCTTCCTCTGAGAACCAATCAGGTTCACTGGTGTCTGAGAGAGACAGAGAAACAGAACTAGACTGTCTTCCTCTCTGACAACCAATCAGGTTCACTGGTGTCTGAGAGAGACAGAGAAACGGAACTAGACTGTTTTCCTCTCTGACAACCAATCAGGTTCACTGGTGTCTGAGAGAGACAGAGAAACAACTAGACTGTCTTCCTCTCTGAGTCTGAGAGAGACAGATAGACAGAACTAGACTGTTTTCCTCTCTGAGAACCAATCAGGTTCACTGGTGTCTGAGAGAGACAGAGAAACGGAACTAGACTGTCTTCCTCTCTGAGAACCAATCAGGTTCACTGGTGTCTGAGAGACAACCAATCAGAGAGGGTAATTGCTACACAGCAGTTGCATCATGACAGCCGTATGTTCTGTTCTGGTGGTTTCCTCTTATTTTAAATGTTGTTTTGGGTTCCAGATTGAACACCTAGCAGAATGTGTCTCCTGGCTCCCTTTAGTGATGCACTACCCCATAGGGCCCTGGTCTAAAGTAGTGCACTATATAGGGAATAGGGTGCCATAGGGCCCTGGTCTAAAGTAGTACACTATATATAGGGAATAGGGTGCCATAGGGCCCTGGTCTAAAGTAGTGCACTATATAGGGAATAGGGTGCCATAGGGCCCTGGTCTAAAGTAGTGCACTATATAGGGAATAGGGTGCCATAGGGCCCTGGTCTAAAGTAGTGCACTATATATAGGAAAGGGGAAGGGGATTTGAGGTGTCAAATCAAATCACATCAAATGTATTTATATAGCCCTTCGTACATCTGCTGATATATCAAAGTGTTGTACAGAAACCCAGCCTAAAACTGGGAGGGGAGGGGGAGAGAGGGGAAGAGGGAGGGGGAGGGAGGGAGGGGAGGGGAGGGAGGGGAGAGGTTGGGAATGAAATAGAGGGAATAGGGAGGGGCAGGGAGAGGGAGGGAGAGGGAGAGAGGGGAGAGGGGTGAGAGAGAGGAGGGGAGAGAGAGGGAGAGAGGGAGAGAGGTTGGGAATGAAAGAATTGAGGGGAGAGGGAAGATTGACTAAATTATTAAAGCACTATTAAAATTCATTCAACACATTTGCCTGAAATGCCTTAAAAGGTGTTGAATATTTGATTGTTTTCCAAATATAGATTTGGGGATTTTGCTTCAGAATTAAATGGTTTGTTTTTGCCATTTTGCACCATTTTCTAACAGGCATGTTATGAACAGGAGTGTCTAGTGTTTACCTGGGTCTCTGTTAATAGACATGTTATGAACAGGAGTGTCTAGTGTTTACCTGGGTCTCTGTTAATAGACATGTTATGAACAGGAGTGTCTAGTGTTTACCTGGGTCTCTGTTAATAGACATGTTATGAACAGGAGTGTCTAGTGTTTACCTGGGTCTCTGTTAATAGACATGTTATGAACAGGAGTGTCTAGTGTTTACCTGGGTCTCTGTTAATAGACATGTTATGAACAGGGGTGTCTAGTGTTTACCTGGGTCTCTGTTAATAGACATGTTATGAACAGGAGTGTCTAGTGTTTACCTGGGTCTCTGTTAATAGACATGTTATGAACAGGAGTGTCTAGTGTTTACCTGGGTCTGTTGTTATGAACAGGAGTGTCTAGTGTTTACCTGGGTCTATGTTAATGGACATGTTATGAACAGGAGTGTCTAGTGTTTACCTGGGTCTATGTTAATGGACATGTTATGAACAGGAGTGTCTAGTGTTTACCTGGGTCTCTGTTAATGGACATGTTATGAACAGGAGTGTCTAGTGTTTACCTGGGTCTCTGTTAATAGACATGTTATGAACAGGAGTGTCTAGTGTTTACCTGGGTCTCTGTTAATAGACATGTTATGAACAGGAGTGTCTAGTGTTTACCTGGGTCTCTGTTAATAGACATGTTATGAACAGGAGGAGTGTCTAGTGTTTACCTGGGTCTCTGTTAATAGACATGTTATGAACAGGAGTGGTGTTTACTCTGGGTCTCTGTTAATAGACATGTTATGAACAGGAGTGTCTAGTGTTTACCTGGGTCTCTGTTAATAGACATGTTATGAACAGGAGTGTCTAGTGTTTACCTGGGTCTCTGTTAATGGACATGTTATGAACAGGAGTGTCTAGTGTTTACCTGGGTCTCTGTTAATAGACATGTTATGAACAGGAGTGTCTAGTGTTTACCTGGGTCTCTGTTAATAGACATGTTATGAACAGGAGTGTCTAGTGTTTACCTGGGTCTCTGTTAATAGACATGTTATAAACAGGAGTGTCTAGTGTTTACCTGGGTCTCTGTTAATGGACATGTTATGAACAGGAGTGTCTAGTGTTTACCTGGGTCTCTGTTAATAGACATGTTATGAACAGGAGTGTCTAGTGTTTACCTGGGTCTCTGTTAATAGACATGTTATGAACAGGAGTGTCTAGTGTTTACCTGGGTCTCTGTTAATAGACATGTTATGAACAGGAGTGTCTAGTGTTTACCTGGGTCTCTGTTAATAGACATGTTATGAACAGGAGTGTCTAGTGTTTACCTGGGTCTCTGTTAATAGACATGTTATGAACAGGAGTGTCTAGTGTTTACCTGGGTCTCTGTTAATAGACATGTTATGAACAGGAGTGTCTAGTGTTTACCTGGGTCTCTGTTAATAGACATGTTATGAACAGGAGTGTCTAGTGTTTACCTGGGTCTCTGTTAATAGACATGTTATGAACAGGAGTGTCTAGTGTTTACCTGGGTCTCTGTTAATAGACATGTTATGAACAGGAGTGTCTAGTGTTTACCTGGGTTTGTTAATAGACATGTTATGAACAGGAGTGTCTAGTGTTTACTCTGTTAATAGACATGTTATGAACAGGAGTGTCTAGTGTTTACCTGGGTCTCTGTTAATAGACATGTTATGAACAGGAGTGTCTAGTGTTTACCTGGGTCTCTGTTAATAGACATGTTATGAACAGGAGTGTCTAGTGTTTACATGTTATAAACAGGAGTGTGGTTTACCTGGGTCTCTGTTAATAGACATGTTATGAACAGGAGTGTCTAGTGTTTACCTGGGTCTATGTTAATAGACATGTTATGAACAGGAGTGTCTAGTGTTTACCTGGGTCTCTGTTAATAGACATGTTATGAACAGGAGTGTCTAGTGTTTACCTGGGTCTCTGTTAATAGACATGTTATGAACAGGAGTGTCTAGTGTTTACCTGGGTCTCTGTTAATAGACATGTTATGAACAGGAGTGTCTAGTGTTTACCTGGGTCTCTGTTAATAGACATGTTATGAACAGGAGTGTCTAGTGTTTACCTGGGTCTCTGTTAATAGACATGTTATGAACAGGAGTGTCTAGTGTTTACCTGGGTCTCTGTTAATAGACATGTTATGAACAGGAGTGTCTAGTGTTTACCTGGGTCTCTGTTAATAGACATGTTATGAACAGGAGTGTCTAGTGTTTACCTGGGTCTCTGTTAATAGACATGTTATGGACAGGAGTGTCTAGTGTTTACCTGGGTCTCTGTTAATAGACATGTTATGAACAGGAGTGTCTAGTGTTTACCTGGGTCTCTGTTAATAGACATGTTATGAACAGGAGTGTCTAGTGTTTACCTGGGTCTCTGTTAATAGACATGTTATGAATAGACATGTTATGAACAGGAGTGTCTAGTGTTTACCTGGGTCTCTGTTAATAGAACATGTTATGGACAGGAGTGTCTAGTGTTTACCTGGGTCTCTGTTAATAGACATGTTATGAAGGAGTGTCTAGTGTTTACCTGGGTCTCTGTAGACATGTTATGAACAGGAGTGTCTAGTGTTTACCTGGGTCTCTGTTAATAGACATGTTATGAACAGGAGTGTCTAGTTTTTACCTGGGTCTCTGTTAATAGACATGTTATGAACAGGAGTGTCTAGTGTTTACCTGGGTCTCTGTTAATAGACATGTTATGAACAGGAGTGTCTAGTGTTTACCTGGGGCTCTGTTAATAGACATGTTATGGACAGGAGTGTCTAGTGTTTACCTGGGTCTCTGTTAATAGACATGTTATGAACAGGAGTGTTTACCTGGGTCTCTGTTAATAGACATGTTATGAACAGGAGTGTCTAGTGTTTACCTGGGTCTCTGTTAATAGACATGTTATGAACAGGAGTGTCTAGTGTTTACCTGGGTCTCTGTTAATAGACATGTTATGAACAGGAGTGTCTAGTGTTTACCTGGGTCTCTGTTAATAGGCATGTTATGAACAGGAGTGTCTAGTGTTTACCTGGGTCTATGTTAATGGACATGTTATGAACAGGAGTGTTTACCTGGGTCTCTGTTAATAGACATGTTATGAACAGGAGTGTCTAGTGTTTACCTGGGTCTCTGTTAATAGACATGTTATGAACAGGAGTGTCTAGTGTTTACCTGGGTCTCTGTTAATAGGCATGTTATGAACAGGAGTGTCTAGTGTTTACCTGGGTCTATGTTAATGGACATGTTATGAACAGGAGTGTCTAGTGTTTACCTGGGTCTCTGTTAACAGACTGATCCTGTCCTGCTGTTCATATACAGGAAGACAGTGTGCCAGACTGATCCTGTCCTGCTGTTCATATACAGGAAGACATTGTGCCAGACTGATCCTGTCCTGCTGTTCATATACAGGAAGACAGTGTGACAGACTGATCCTGTCCTGCTGTTCATATACAGGAAGACAGTGTGCCAGACTGATCCTGTCCTGCTGTTCATATACAGGAAGACATTGTGCCAGACTGATCCTGTCCTGCTGTTCATATACAGGAAGACAGTGTGACAGACTGATCCTGTCCTGCTGTTCGTATACAGGAAGACAGTGTGACAGACTGATCCTGTCCTGCTGTTCATATACAGGAAGACAATGTGCCAGACTGATCCTGTCCTGCTGTTCATATACAGGAAGACAGTGTGCCAGACTGATCCTGTCCTGCTGTTCGTATACAGGAAGACAGTGTGACAGACTGATCCTGTCCTACTGTTCATATACAGGAAGACAGTGTGACAGACTGATCCTGTCCTGCTGTTCATATACAGGAAGACAGTGTGCCAGACTGATCCTGTCCTGCTGTTCATATACAGGAAGACAGTGTGACAGACTGATCAGTCAGGTTACGTCTCAAGATGGCACCCTATTCCCTATGTAGTGCACTACCAGGACCCATAAGGCTCTGGTCAGAAGTAGTGTGGCTGTACTCTGGCTCTAGCAGGAGGCTGGCTGTAGCAGGAGGCTGGCCTCTACTCTGTCACCTCATTATAGCCTAGTTGATGTTATTCCTTACATTTACATTTAAGTCATTTAGCAGACGCTCTTATCCAGAGCGACTTACAAATTGGTGCATACACCTTATGACAACCAGTGGAACAGCCACTTGCATCTAAATCTTGTTGGGGGTGAGAAGGGGGGTGAGAAGGATTACTTACCCTTACTTACCCTATCCTAGGTATTCCTTGAAGAGGTGGGGTTTCAGGTGTCTCCGGAAGGTGGTGATTGACTCCGCTGTCCTGGCGTCGTGAGGGAGTTTGTTCCACCATTGGGGGCCAGAGCAGCGAACAGTTTTGACTGGGCTGAGCGGGAACTGTACTTCCTCAGTGGTAGGGAGGCGAGCAGGCCAGAGGTGGATGAACGCAGTGCCCTTGTTTGGGTGTAGGGCCTGATCAGAGCCTGGAGGTACTGAGGTGCCGTTCCCTCACAGCTCCGTAGGCGAGCACCATGGTCTTGTAGCGGATGCGAGCTTCAACTGGAAGCCAGTGGAGAGAGCGGAGGAGCGGGGTGATGTGAGAGAACTTGGGAAGGTTGAACACCAGACGGGCTGCGGCGTTCTGGATGAGTTGTAGGGGTTTAATGGCACAGGCAGGGAGCCCAGCCAACAGCGAGTTGCAGTAATCAAGACGGAGATGACAAGTGCCTGGATTAGGACCTGCGCCGCTTCCTGTGTGAGGCAGGGTCGTACTCTGCGGATGTTGTAGAGCATGAACCTACAGGAACGGGACACCGCCTTGATGTTAGTTGAGAACGCCAGTGTGTTGTCCAGGATCACGCCAAGGTTCTTAGCGCTCTGGGAGGAGGACACAATGGAGTTGTCAACCGTGATGGCGAGATCATGGAACGGGCAGTCCTTCCCCGGGAGGAAGAGGAGCTCCGTCTTGCTGAGGTTCAGCTTGAGGTGGTGATCCGTCATCCACACTGATATGTCTGCCAGACATGCAGAGATGCGATTCGCCACCTGGTCATCAGAAGGGGGAAAGGAGAAGATTAATTGTGTGTCGTCTGCATAGCAATGATAGGAGAGACCATGTGAGGTTATGACAGAGCCAAGTGACTTGGTGTATAGCGAGAATAAGAGAGGGCCTAGAACAGAGCCCTGGGGGACACCAGTGGTGAGAGCGCGTGGTGAGGAGACAGATTCTCGCCACGCCACCTGGTAGGAGCGACCTGTCAGGTAGGACGCAATCCAAGCGTGGGCCGCGCCGGAGATGCCCAACTCGGAGAGGGTGGAGAGGAGGATCTGATGGTTCACAGTATCGAAGGCAGCCGATAGGTCTAGAAGGATGAGAGCAGAGGAGAGAGAGTTAGCTTTAGCAGTGCGGAGCGCCTCCGTGATACAGAGAAGAGCAGTCTCAGTTGAATGACTAGTCTTGAAACCTGACTGATTTGGATCAAGAAGGTCATTCTGAGAGAGATAGCGGCAGAGCTGGCCAAGGACGGCACGCTCAAGAGTTTTGGAGAGAAAAGAGAGAAGGGATACTGGTCTGTAGTTGTTGACATCGGAGGGATCGAGTGTAGGTTTTTTCAGAAGGGGTGCAACTCTCGCTCTCTTGAAGACGGGAGGGACGTAGCCAGCGGTCAGGGATGAGTTGATGAGCGAGGTGAGGTAAGGGAGAAGGTCTCCGGAAATGGTCTGGAGAAGAGAGGAGGGGATGGGGTCAAGCGGGCAGGTTGTTGGGCGGCCGGCCGTCACAAGACGCGAGATTTCATCTGGAGAGAGAGGGGAGAAAGAGGTCAGAGCATAGGGTAGGGCAGTGTGGGCAGAACCAGCAGTGTCGTTTGACTTAGCAAACGAGGATCGGATGTCATCGACCTTCTTTTCAAAATGGTTGACGAAGTCATCTGCAGAGAGGGAGGAGGGAGGGGGGGAGGATTCAGGAGGGAGGAGAAGGTGGCAAAGAGCTTCCTAGGGTTAGAGGCAGATGCTTGGAATTTAGAGTGGTAGAAAGTGGCTTTAGCAGCAGAGACAGAGGAGGAAAATGTAGAGAGGAGGGAGTGAAAGGATGCCAGGTCCGCAGGGAGGCGAGTTTTCCTCCATTTCCGCTCGGCTGCCCGGAGCCCTGTCCTGATGTCTTTAATCTGTTGATGGAAGTAGGATGCATCTGATTGGTTTAATCTGAGGGGAAATAACTCCAATCATTGATCAGCTAAATGTGTTGTTTTGAAGAAAGAAAGAGGCAACAAGAAACAGTCATTATTTAATCATTATTTCCTGTTTATTTCAATGATGTATCGTATCTCCTGTGTGAAGTAGTTGTCCTTTTCACAGTCAGTCAGTTATGTACTGGCAAGATGAACCTCTAGAGCTGGGATCCTCATGGTCTGTTTGATCAGAGACAGAATAACTGACAGGAAACAAGAGTCCCCTCAGCCAGCTGGTTCTGAGGCTCAGTTCACTAACCCAAACCAACCCCATAGAGTCTCAGGACAACACTCAGCCAGCTGGTTCTGAGGCTCGGTTGAGGGACCATGAAGACATCTTTATGGTCCTGTTTGTCTCCAGAATCTCTGGACTAGATGGGCTAAATGGTAATGAGGCCCAGTTGAGGGACCATGGAGACATCTTTATGGTCCTGTTTGTCTCCAGAATCTCTGGACTAGATGGGCTAAATGGTAATGAGGCCCAGTTGAGGGACCATGGAGACATCTTTATGGTCCTGTTTGTCTCCAGACTCTCTGGACTAGATGGGCTAAATGGTAATGAGGCCCAGTTGAGGGACCATGGAGACATCTTTATGGTCCTGTTTGTCTCCAGACTCTCTGGACTAGATGGGCTAAATGGTAATGAGGCCCAGTTGAGGGACCATGGAGACATCTTTATGGTCCTGTTTGTCTCCAGACTCTCTGGACTAGATGGGCTAAATGGTAAAGCTCTTATTATCTGATCTATTAGAAACTGCAACTCCCTTGTCTTTACTCTTAACTGCCAAAGGGCCCCGTTGTGCACATGGAAATAAAACTAACCTATAGAACTGGAAGGTTCTGAAAGATATTGACAGTTTGGCTAGAAGGTTCTGAAAGATATTGACAGTTTGGCTAGAAGGTTCTGAAAGATATTGACAGTTTGGCTAGAAGGTTCTGAAAGATATTGACAGTTTGCCTAGAAGGTTCTGAAAGATATTGACAGTTTGCCTAGAAGGTTCTGAAAGATATTGACAGTTTGCCTAGAAGGTTCTGAAAGATATTGACAGTTTGGCTAGAAGGTTCTGAAAGATATTGACAGTTTGGCTAGAAGGTTCTGAAAGATATTGACAGTTTGGCTAGAAGGTTCTGAAAGATATTGACAGTTTGCCTAGAAGGTTCTGAAAGATATTGACAGTTTGGCTAGAAGGTTCTGAAAGATATTGACAGTTTGCCAAACCTGCTTTATAATTTCACAACGACAATCCATTGTTACCCAGCCCTCCATTTGTTTCCAGTCTCTCACACAGGGCTGGAAGGCCCGTTGACCCCAGTTCTCAGTCCACAGACTGTATGGAGAGTTCAGCAAACAGCTTTCAATACAGAGATTGTCAATCCCCTTGTTCTGATTGGGACAGTAAAGGACACCATGTTGATTCCAACAGTCCAGTATTTTCCCTCCCTCCAACCCGGCTGGTCGTTAGATTGGGGCAGTAAAGGACACCATGTTGATTCCAACAGTCCAGTATTTTCCCTCCCTCCAACCCGGCTGGTCGTTAGATTGGGGCAGTAAAGGACACCATGTTGATTCCAACAGTCCAGTATTTTCCCTCCAACCCAGCATCAGTCAGTACCCTGTTGACTCAGTCAGTCAGCCCCTAGACGAGCAGTCACACATGCCCTGGCAGAGACACTGGCAGAAGCCATAGACCAGACACACAGTCAGACTGGACGGTACCAGGCTCACACAGACTATGCCCAGCGTCACCCTCTGGATCACCAGCAGGTAGATGCCCAGGGGCAGGGACCCGAAGTAGAACAGCCCCAGGAGCCACACCAGGATCCGGGGGACGTGCGAACACATCTTGGACAGGGCTTCCTGAACCTCCTGCCCGTTGGAGCCCACGGAGATAGAGTCCAGGCTGTGCTCTGTGTAGTGGTCTGAGCTGCCCAGGCCCCCGGGCCCCGTGTCCCGCTGAACCTCCATGATAGTGATCACCAGGCAGTTGGAGGAGTGGTGCGAGGGGAGGTGGAGGACAGGCTCTCGGGGGTGAGGGTCACCTCTTGGTCGGAACTCCAGGACTTATCCCTGACAGCCAGGCAGGATATGACGTTGGAGTCGTCGGGGAGGCCCGACACCTCGTATTCGCTGACCTCTGTTTCGTGTCGGCAGAAGGGGCAGGAAATGCAGCCCAAGACGTCCCCCGTGTCCAGGATCTTGTTGAGGCAGCGGGCGCACGCCCGGTGGAGGCAGTCCAGGATCTTGGGCCTGCGGTTGTGGCCATTGTAACGCTGGTAACAGATCTTACACTCCAGCTCGTCTGTGATTGGTGGGGTCGGGCTCAGGGTGGGGGTGGTGACAGGGGTGACGGTGGAGGGGCGCATCTCATCCGGGTCAGGTTGAGGAACACTCATCATGGACGCATGCTCTGAGGAAGAGAGAGAGAGAGAGATGGAGGGAGGGAGAGAGAGAGATGGAGGGAGGGAGAGAGAGAGATGGAGGGAGGGAGAGAGAGAGATGGAGGGAGAGAGAGATGGATGGAGGGAGAGAGAGATGGATGGAGGGAGAGAGAGAGATGGATGGAGGGAGAGAGAGAGATGGAGGGAGGGAGAGAGGGGGATGGAGAGAGAGATGGAGGGAGGGAGAGAGAGAGATGGATGGAGGGAGAGAGATGGATGGATGGAGGGAGAGAGAGATGGATGGAGGGAGAGAGAGAGATGGATGGAGGGAGAGAGAGATGGATGGAGGGAGAGAGAGATGGATGGAGGGAGAGAGAGAGATGGATGGAGGAGAGAGAGAGATGGAGGGAGGGAGAGGGGGATGGAGAGAGAGATGGAGGGAGGGAGAGAGAGAGATGGATGGAGGGAGAGAGAGGGATGGAGGGAGAGAGAGAGATGGAGGGAGGGAGAGAGGGGGATGGAGAGAGAGATGGATGGAGGGAGAGAGAGAGATGGATGGAGGGAGAGAGAGGGATGGAGGGAGAGAGAGAGATGGAGGGAGGGAGAGAGGGGATGGAGAGAGAGATGGAGGGAGGGAGAGAGAGAGATGGATGGAGGGAGAGAGAGAGATGGATGGAGGGAGAGGGAGAGACGGATGGAGGGAGAGAGGGGGATGGAGAGAGAGATGGAGGGAGAGAGAGGGAGAGATGGATGGAGGGAGAGGGAGAGATGGATGGAGGGAGAGGGAGAGATGGATGGAGGGAGAGAGGGGGATGGAGAGAGAGATGGAGGGAGGGAGAGGGAGAGACGGATGGAGGGAGAGAGGGGGATGGAGAGAGAGATGGAGGGAGAGAGAGGGAGAGATGGATGGAGGGAGAGGGAGAGATGGATGGAGGGAGAGGAGAGAGATGGATGGAGGGAGAGGAGAGAGATGGATGGAGGGAGAGGAGAGAGATGGATGGAGGGAGAGGAGAGAGATGGATGGAGGGAGAGGAGAGAGATGGATGGAGGGAGAGGAGAGAGATGGATGGAGGGAGAGGAGAGATGGATGGAGGGAGAGGAGAGAGATGGATGGAGGGAGAGGAGAGAGATGGATGGAGGGAGAGGAGAGAGATGGATGGAGGGAGAGGAGAGAGATGGATGGAGGGAGAGGAGAGAGATGGATGGAGGGAGAGAGAGAGAGAGATGGAGGGAGAGATGGAGGGAGGGAGAGAGAGAGATGGATGGAGGGAGAGGGAGAGATGGATGGAGGGAGAGGGAGAGAGAGATGGAGGGAGGGAGAGAGGGGGATGGAGAGAGAGAGATGGCGGGAGGGAGAGAGAGAGATGGATGGAGGGAGAGAGAGATGGATGGAGGGAGAGAGAGAGATGGAGGGAGGGAGAGAGAGAGGGGGATGGAGAGAGAGATGGATGGAGGGAGAGGGAGAGATGGATGGAGGGAGAGGGAGAGATGGATGGAGGGAGAGGGAGAGATGGATGGAGGAGAGAGAGAGATGGAGGGAGGGAGAGAGGGGGATGGAGAGAGAGAGATGGAGGGAGGGAGAGAGGGGGATGGATGGAGGGAGAGAGAGAGATGGATGGAGGGAGTGAGAGGGATGGAGGGTGGAGAGAGGGAGGGAGAGAGAGAAGTTAGGTAATTTCTTTACACCTTATGGTACATTTTCAATTTCATTAAAAAGGTCAAAGGTACTCGAGACATTTAGAATATTTTCACAATTTCAAAAACATTCATGAAAATGAATTTCTCAATATCATGGCAAGTACATGTGATGGTGAATGCGTACTAAAAGATTTACACCAAGTGTGATGTTTCTGATGTGGTCTGATGAAACCACATCAGACTGTTGTTGACCTCTATCAGGACTAGAACAACACACCAGACTGTTGTTGACCTCTATCAGGACTAGAACAACACACCAGACTGTTGTTGACCTCTATCAGGACTAGAACAACACACCAGACTGTTGTTGACCTCTATCAGGACTAGAACAACACACCAGACTGTTGTTGACCTCTATCAGGACTAGAACAACACACCAGACTGTTGTTGACCTCTATCAGCTATAGAACAACACATCAGACTGTTGTTGACCTCTATCAGGACTAGAACAACACATCAGACTGTTGTTGACCTCTATCAGGACTAGAACAACACACCAGACTGTTGTTGACCTCTATCAGGACTAGAACAACACACCAGACTGTTGTTGACCTCTATCAGGACTAGAACAACACACCAGACTGTTGTTGACCTCTATCAGGACTAGAACAACACACCAGACTGTTGTTGACCTCTATCAGGACTAGAACAACACACCAGACTGTTGTTGACCTCTATCAGCTCTAGAACAACACACCAGACTGTTGTTGACCCTACCTCTATCAGGACTAGAACAACACACCAGACTGTTGTTGACCTCTATCAGGACTAGAACAACACACCAGACTGTTGTTGACCTCTATCAGGACTAGAACAACACACCAGACTGTTGTTGACCTCTATCAGGACTAGAACAACACACCAGACTGTTGTTGACCTCTATCAGGACTAGAACAACACACCAGACTGTTGTTGACCCTACCTCTATCAGGACTAGAACAACACATCAGACTGTTGTTGACCTCTATCAGGACTAGAACAACACACCAGACTGTTGTTGACCTCTATCAGGACTAGAACAACACACCAGACTGTTGTTGACCTCTATCAGGACTAGAACAACACACCAGACTGTTGTTGACCTCTATCAGGACTAGAACAACACACCAGACTGTTGTTGACCTCTATCAGGACTAGAACAACACACCAGACTGTTGTTGACCTCTATCAGGACTAGAAAACACACCAGACTGTTGTTGACCTCTATCAGGACTAGAACAACACACCAGACTGTTGTTGACCTCTATCAGGACTAGAACAACACACCAGACTGTTGTTGACCTCTATCAGGACTAGAACAACACACCAGACTGTTGTTGACCTCTATCAGGACTAGAACAACACACCAGACTGTTGTTGACCTCTATCAGCTCTAGAACAACACACCAGACTGTTGTTGACCCTACCTCTATCAGGACTAGAACAACACACCAGACTGTTGTTGACCTCTATCAGGACTAGAACAACACACCAGACTGTTGTTGACCTCTATCAGGACTAGAACAACACACCAGACTGTTGTTGACCTCTATCAGGACTAGAACAACACACCAGACTGTTGTTGACCTCTATCAGGACTAGAACAACACACCAGACTGTTGTTGACCTCTATCAGGACTAGAACAACACACCAGACTGTTGTTGACCTCTATCAGGACTAGAACAACACACCAGACTGTTGTTGACCTCTATCAGGACTAGAACAACACACCAGACTGTTGTTGACCCTACCTCTATCAGGACTAGAACAACACATCAGACTGTTGTTGACCTCTATCAGGACTAGAACAACACACCAGACTGTTGTTGACCTCTATCAGGACTAGAACAACACACCAGACTGTTGTTGACCTCTATCAGCTCTAGAACAACACACCAGACTGTTGTTGACCTCTATCAGGACTAGAACAACACACCAGACTGTTGTTGACCTCTATCAGGACTAGAACAACACACCAGACTGTTGTTGACCTCTATCAGGACTAGAACAACACACCAGACTGTTGTTGACCTCTATCAGGACTAGAACAACACACCAGACTGTTGTTGACCTCTATCAGGACTAGAACAACACACCAGACTGTTGTTGACCCTACCTCTATCAGGACTAGAACAACACACCAGACTGTTGTTGACCTCTATCAGCTCTAGAACAACACACCAGACTGTTGTTGACCTCTATCAGGACTTAACAACACATCAGACTGTTGTTGACCTCTATCAGGACTAGAACAACACATCAGACTGTTGTTGACCTCTATCAGGACTAGAACAACACATCAGACTGTTGTTGACCTCTATCAGGACTAGAACAACACATCAGACTGTTGTTGACCTCTATCAGGACTAGAACAACACACCAGACTGTTGTTGACCTCTATCAGGACTAGAACAACACACCAGACTGTTGTTGACCTCTATCAGGACTAGAACAACACACCAGACTGTTGTTGACCTCTATCAGGACTAGAACAACACACCAGACTGTTGTTGACCTCTATCAGGACTAGAACAACACACCAGACTGTTGTTGACCTCTATCAGGACTAGAACAACACACCAGACTGTTGTTGACCTCTATCAGCTCTAGAACAACACACCAGACTGTTGTTGACCTCTACCAGGACTAGAACAACACACCAGACTGTTGTTGACCTCTATCAGGAATAGAACAACACACCAGACTGTTGTTGACCTTTATCAGGACTAGAACAACACACCAGACTGTTGTTGACCTCTATCAGGACTAGAACAACACACCAGACTGTTGTTGACCTCTATCAGGACTAGAACAACACACCAGGCTGTTGTTGACCTCTATCAGGACTAGAACAACACACCAGACTGTTGTTGACCTCTATCAGGACTAGAACAACACACCAGACTGTTGTTGACCCTACCTCTATCAGGACTAGAACAACACACCAGACTGTTGTTGACCTCTATCAGCTCTAGAACAACACATCAAACTGTTGTTGATCTCTATCAGGACTAGAACAACACACCAGACTGTTGTTGACCTCTATCAGGACTAGAACAACACACCAGACTGTTGTTGACCTCTATCAGGACTAGAACAACACACCAGACTGTTGTTGACCTCTATCAGGACTAGAACAACACACCAGACTGTTGTTGACCTCTATCAGGACTAGAACAACACACCAGACTGTTGTTGACCTCTATCAGGACTAGAACAACACACCAGGCTGTTGTTGACCTCTATCAGGACTAGAACAACACACCAGACTGTTGTTGACCTCTATCAGGACTAGAACAACACACCAGACTGTTGTTGACCCTACCTCTATCAGGACTAGAACAACACACCAGACTGTTGTTGACCTCTATCAGCTCTAGAACAACACATAAACTGTTGTTGATCTCTATCAGGACTAGAACAACACATCAGACTGTTGTTGACCTCTATCAGGACTAGAACAACACACTAGACTGTTGTTGACCTCTATCAGGACTAGAACAACACACCAGACTGTTGTTGACCCTACCTCTATCAGGACTAGAACAACACACCAGACGGTTGTTGACCTCTATCAGGACTAGAACAACACACCAGACTGTTGTTGACCTCTATCAGGACTAGAACAACACACCAGACTGTTGTTGACCTCTATCAGGACTAGAACAACACACCAGACTGTTGTTGACCTCTATCAGGACTAGAACAACACACCAGACTGTTGTTGACCTCTATCAGGACTAGAACAACACACCAGACTGTTGTTGACCTCTATCAGGACTAGAACAACACACCAGACTGTTGTTGACCTCTATCAGGAATAGAACAACACACCAGACTGTTGTTGACCTCTATCAGGACTAGAACAACACACCAGACTGTTGTTGACCTCTATCAGGACTAGAACAACACACCAGGCTGTTGTTGACCTCTATCAGGACTAGAACAACACACCAGACTGTTGTTGACCTCTATCAGGACTAGAACAACACACCAGACTGTTGTTGACCTCTATCAGGACTAGAACAACACACCAGACTGTTGTTGACCTCTATCAGGAATAGAACAACACACCAGACTGTTGTTGACCTCTATCAGGACTAGAACAACATACCAGACTGTTGTTGACCTCTATCAGGAATAGAACAACACACCAGACTGTTGTTGACCTCTATCAGGACTAGAACAACACACCAGACTGTTGTTGACCTCTATCAGGACTAGAACAACACACCAGACTGTTGTTGACCTCTATCAGGACTAGAACAACACACCAGACTGTTGTTGACCTCTATCAGGAATAGAACAACACACCAGACTGTTGTTGACCTCTATCAGGAATAGAACAACACACCAGACTGTTGTTGACCTCTATCAGGACTAGAACAACACACCGGACTGTTGTTGACCTCTATCAGGACTAGAACAACACACCAGGCTGTTGTTGACCTCTATCAGGACTAGAACAACACACCAGACTGTTGTTGACCTCTATCAGGACTAGAACAACACACCAGACTGTTGTTGACCCTACCTCTATCAGGACTAGAACAACACACCAGACTGTTGTTGACCTCTACCAGGACTAGAACAACACACCAGACTGTTGTTGACCTCTATCAGGAATAGAACAACACACCAGACTGTTGTTGACCTCTATCAGCTCTAGAACAACACATCAAACTGTTGTTGATCTCTATCAGGAATAGAACAACACACCAGACTGTTGTTGATCTCTATCAGGAATAGAACAACACACCAGACTGTTGTTGACCTCTATCAGGACTAGAACAACACACTAGACTGTTGTTGACCTCTATCAGGACTAGAACAACACACCAGACTGTTGTTGACCTCTATCAGGACTAGAACAACACACTAGACTGTTGTTGACCTCTATCAGGACTAGAACAACACACCAGACTGTTGTTGACCTCTATCAGGACTAGAACAACACACTAGACTGTTGTTGACCTCTATCAGGACTAGAACAACACACCAGACTGTTGTTGACCCTACCTCTATCAGGACTAGAACAACACACCAGACTGTTGTTGACCCTACCTCTATCAGGACTAGAACAACACACCAGACTGTTGTTGACCTCTATCAGGACTAGAACAACACACCAGACTGTTGTTGACCTCTATCAGGACTAGAACAACACACCAGACTGTTGTTGACCTCTACCAGGACTAGAACAACACATCAGACTGTTGTTGACCTCTATCAGGACTAGAACAACACACCAGACTGTTGTTGACCTCTATCAGGACTAGAACAACACACCAGACTGTTGTTGACCTCTACCAGGACTAGAACAACACACGAGACTGTTGTTGACCTCTATCAGGAATAGAACAACACACCAGACTGTTGTTGACCTCTATCAGGACTAGAACAACACATCAGACTGTTGTTGACCTCTATCAGGACTAGAACAACACACCAGACTGTTGTTGACCTCTATCAGGACTAGAACAACACACCAGACTGTTGTTGACCTCTATCAGGACTAGAACAACACACCAGGCTGTTGTTGACCTCTATCAGGACTAGAACAACACACCAGACTGTTGTTGACCTCTATCAGGACTAGAACAACACACCAGACTGTTGTTGACCTCTATCAGGACTAGAACAACACACCAGACTGTTGTTGACCTCTATCAGGACTAGAACAACACACCAGACTGTTGTTGACCTCTATCAGGACTAGAACAACACATCAGACTGTTGTTGACCTCTATCAGGACTAGAACAACACACCAGACTGTTGTTGACCTCTATCAGGACTAGAACAACACACCAGACTGTTGTTGACCTCTATCAGGACTAGAACAACACATCAGACTGTTGTTGACCTCTATCAGGACTAGAACAACACACCAGACTGTTGTTGACCCTACCTCTGTCAGGACTAGAACAACACACCAGACTGTTGTTGACCTCTATCAGGATTAGAACAACACACCAGACTGTTGTTGACCTCTATCAGGACTAGAACAACACACCAGACTGTTGTTGACCTCTATCGGGACTAGAACAACACATCAGAGTGTTGTTGACCTCTATCAGGACTAGAACAACACACCAGGCTGTTGTTGACCCTACCTCTATCAGGACTAGAACAACACACCAGACTGTTGTTGACCTCTATCAGGACTAGAACAACACACCAGACTGTTGTTGACCTCTATCAGGACTAGAACAACACACCAGACTGTTGTTGACCTCTATCAGGACTAGAACAACACACCAGACTGTTGTTGACCTCTATCAGGACTAGAACAACACACCAGACTGTTGTTGACCCTACCTCTATCAGGACTAGAACAACACACCAGACTGTTGTTGACCTCTATCAGGACTAGAACAACACACCAGACTGTTGTTGACCTCTATCAGGACTAGAACAACACACCAGACTGTTGTTGACCCTACCTCTATCAGGACTAGAACAACACATCAGACTGTTGTTGACCTCTATCAGGACTTAACAACACACCAGACTGTTGTTGACCTCTATCAGGACTTAACAACACACCAGACTGTTGTTGACCTCTATCAGGACTAGAACAACACACCAGACTGTTGTTGACCTCTATCAGGACTAGAACAACACACCAGACTGTTGTTGACCCTACCTCTATCAGGACTAGAACAACACACCAGACTGTTGTTGACCTCTATCAGGACTAGAACAACACACCAGACTGTTGTTGACCTCTATCAGGACTAGAACAACACATCAGACTGTTGTTGACCTCTATCAGGACTAGAACAACACACCAGACTGTTGTTGACCTCTATCAGGACTAGAACAACACACCAGACTGTTGTTGACCTCTATCAGGACTAGAACAACACACCAGACTGTTGTTGACCCTACCTCTATCAGGACTAGAACAACACACCAGACTGTTGTTGACCTCTATCAGGACTAGAACAACACATCAGACTGTTGTTGACCTCTATCAGGACTAGAACAACACACCAGACTGTTGTTGACCTCTATCAGGACTAGAACAACACACCAGACTGTTGTTGACCTCTATCACGTAGAGGTTATTTACTGTGTCTGTTTCTACTCAGAGAGATAACGTAGTGACTTCTCCACGTAGAGGTTATTCACTGTGTCTGTTTCTACTCAGAGATAACGTAGTGACTTCTCCACGTAGAGGTTATTCACTGTCTGTTTCTACTCAGAGAGATAACGTAGTGACTTCTCCATGTAGAGGTTATTCACTGTGTCTGTTTCTACTCAGAGAGATAACGTAGTGACTTCTCCACATAGAGGTTATTCACTGTGTCTGTTTCTACTCAGAGAGATAACGTAGTGACTTCTCCACGTAGAGGTTATTCACTGTGTCTGTTTCTACTCAGAGAGATAACGTAGTGACTTCTCCACGTAGAGGTTATTCACTGTGTCTGTTTCTACTCAGAGAGATAACGTAGTGACTTCTCCACGTAGAGGTTATTCACTGTGTCTGTTTCTACTCAGAGAGATAACGTAGTGACTTCTCCACGTAGAGGTTATTCACTGTGTCTGTTTCTACTCAGAGAGATAACGTAGTGACTTCTCCACGTAGAGGTTATTCACTGTGTCTGTTTCTACTCAGAGAGATAACGTAGTGACTTCTCCACGTAGAGGTTATTCACTGTGTCTGTTTCTACTCAGAGAGATAACGTAGTGACTTCTCCATGTAGAGGTTATTCACTGTGTCTGTTTCTACTCAGAGAGATAACGTAGTGACTTCTCCACGAGAGGTTATTCACTGTCTGTTTCTACTCAGAGAGATAACGTAGTGACTTGTCCACGTAGAGGTTATTCACTGTGTCTGTTTCTACTCAGAGAGATAACGTAGTGACTTCTCCACGTGGAGGTTATTTACTGTGTCTGTTTCTACTCAGAGAGATAACGTAGTGACTTGTCCACGTAGAGGTTATTCACTGTGTCTGTTTCTACTCAGAGAGATAACGTAGTGACTTCTCCACGTAGAGGTTATTCACTGTGTCTGTTTCTACTCAGAGAGATAACGTAGTGACTTCTCCACGTAGAGGTTATTCACTGTGTCTGTTTCTACTCAGAGAGATAACGTAGTGACTTCTCCACGTAGAGGTTATTCACTGTGTCTGTTTCTACTCAGAGAGATAACGTAGTGACTTCTCCACGTAGAGGTTATTCACTGTGTCTGTTTCTACTCAGAGAGATAACGTAGTGACTTGTCCACGTAGAGGTTATTCACTGTGCCTGTTTCTACTCAGAGAGATAACGTAGTGACTTGTCCACGTAGAGGTTATTCACTGTCTGTTTCTACTCAGAGAGATAACGTAGTGACTTCTCCACGTAGAGGTTATTCACTGTGTCTGTTTCTACTCAGAGAGATAACGTAGTGACTTCTCCACGAGAGGTTATTCACTGTGTCTGTTTCTACTCAGAGAGATAACGTAGTGACTTCTCCACGTGGAGGTTATTTACTGTGTCTGTTTCTACTCAGAGAGATAACGTAGTGACTTCTCCACGTAGAGGTTATTCACTGTGTCTGTTTCTACTCAGAGAGATAACGTAGTGACTTCTCCACGTAGAGGTTATTCACTGTCTGTTTCTACTCAGAGAGATAACGTAGTGACTTCTCCATGTAGAGGTTATTCACTGTGTCTGTTTCTACTCAGAGAGATAACGTAGTGACTTCTCCACGTAGAGGTTATTCACTGTGTCTGTTTCTACTCAGAGAGATAACGTAGTGACTTTAGCCTGGCTGACTGTTTAGAGACGGGTTAGCTTGGCTGGCTGACTGTTTAGAGACGGGTTAGTGTGGCTGACTGCTCAGAGATGGGTTAGCCTGGCTGACTGCTCAGAGACCGGTTAGCCTGGCTGACTGCTCAGAGACCGGTTAGCCTGGCTGACTGCTCAGAGACAGGTTAGCGTGGCTGACTGTTCAGAGACGGGTTAGCCTGGCTGACTGCTCAGAGACGGGTTAGCCTGGCTGACTGCTCAGAGACAGGTTAGCCTGGCTGACTGCTCAGAGACAGGTTAGCCTGGCTGACTGCTCAGAGACGGGTTAGCCTGGCTGACTGCTCAGAGACGGGTTAGTGTGGCTGACTGCTCAGAGACAGGTTAGCCTGGCTGACTGCTCAGAGACAGGTTAGCCTGGCTGACTGACTACTCAGTGTGGCTGACTGTTTAGAGACGGGTTAGTGTGGCTGACTGTTCAGAGACGGGTTAGCCTGGCTGACTGCTCAGAGACGGGTTAGCCTGGCTGACTGCTCAGAGACGGGTTAGTGTGGCTGACTGCTCAGAGACAGGTTAGCCTGGCTGACTGCTCAGAGACAGGTTAGCCTGGCTGACTGCTCAGAGACGGGTTAGCCTGGCTGACTGCTCAGAGACGGGTTAGCCTGGCTGACTGCTCAGAGACGGGTTAGCCTGGCTGACTGCTCAGAGACGGGTTAGTGTGGCTGACTGCTCAGAGACAGGTTAGCCTGGCTGACTACTCAGAGACAGGTTAGCCTGGCTGACTGTTCAGAGACGGGTTAGCCTGGCTGACTGCTCAGAGACGGGTTAGCCTGGCTGACTGTTCAGAGACGGGTTAGCCGGGCTGACTACTCAGAGACAGGTTAGCCTGGCTGACTGTTCAGAGACGGGTTAGCCTGGCTGACTGCTCAGAGACAGGTTAGCCTGGCTGACTGCTCAGAGACGGGTTAGCCTGGCTGACTGCTCAGAGACGGGTTAGCCTGGCTGACTGCTCAGAGACTGGTTAGCCTGGCTGACTGCTCAGAGACGGGTTAGTGTGGCTGACTGCTCAGAGACAGGTTAGCCGGGCTGACTACTCAGAGACAGGTTAGCCTGGCTGACTGTTCAGAGACGGGTTAGCCTGGCTGACTGCTCAGAGACGGGTTAGCCTGGCTGACTGTTCAGAGACGGGTTAGCCTGGCTGACTGCTCAGAGACGGGTTAGCCTGGCTGACTGCTCAGAGACGGGTTAGCCTGGCTGACTGCTCAGAGACAGGTTAGCCTGGCTGACTGCTCAGAGACAGGTTAGCCTGGCTGACTGCTCAGAGACAGGTTAGCCTGGCTGACTGCTCAGAGACAGGTTAGCCTGGCTGACTGCTCAGAGACAGGTTAGCCTGGCTGACTGTTCAGAGACAGGTTAGCCTGGCTGACTGCTCAGAGACGGGTTAGCCTGGCTGACTGCTCAGAGACGGGTTAGCCTGGCTGACTGCTCAGAGACTGGTTAGCCTGGCTGACTGCTCAGAGACGGGTTAGTGTGGCTGACTGCTCAGAGACAGGTTAGCCTGGCTGACTGACTACTCAGTGTGGCTGACTGCTCAGAGATGGGTTAGCCTGGCTGACTGCTCAGAGACGGGTTAGCCTGGCTGACTGCTCAGAGACGGGTTAGTGTGGTTGACTGCTCAGAGACAGGTTAGCCTGGCTGACTGACTGCTCAGTGTGGCTGACTGTTCAGAGACAGGTTAGCCTGGCTGACTGCTCAGAGACAGGTTAGCCTGGCTGACTGCTCAGAGACAGGTTAGCCTGGCTGACTGACTGCTCAGAGACAGGTTAGCCTGGCTGACTGACTGCTCAGTGTGGCTGACTGTTCAGAGATGGGTTACCCTATGGTGAAGCCCATTGGTGGAGAGTGGACTGTTCAGAGATGGGTTACCCTATGGTGAAGCCCATTGGTGGAGAGTGGACTGTTCAGAGATGGGTTACCCTATGGTGAAGCCCATTGGTGGAGAGTGGACTGTTCAGAGATGGGTTACCCTGTGGTGAAGCCCATTGGTGGAGACTGTAGCCTTGGACAGGTATTTTATTTATGGGTAGATTGCTATTTCTGTCGTGAGTTTATTTTTGGACTTGGCTCTAGTCTGTGCATTATTAAATCCAGTCAAATCCAACCGTGACTTCTATACACACCATGAGATATTCAGAGGATGGAGAGAGAGAGATGGGGCTTAGATGGAGAGAGAGATGGAGAGAGAGATGGGGGTTAGATGGAGAAAGAAGGGGGTTTGATGGGTAGAGAAGCGGGGTTAGATGGGAAGAGCAATGGGGAGAGAAGGGGGTTAGAGGGAGAAAGATGGGGTGATAGAGATGGGGAGGGAGAAGAGGGAGCGATGGAGAGGGAGGGGGTGTTAGATGAAGAGGGGTTAGAGATGGAGAGGGAGAAGGGGATGGGAGGGGTAAAGAATGGGATGGGAGAGAAGGAGAGAGAAGAGGGGTTAGAGGGAGAGAGAGATGAAGGGGATGGGAGAGATGGAGAGAGAGAAGAGGGGTTAGAGGGAGAGAGAGAAGAGGGGTTAGAGGGGGAGAGATGGAGAGAGAGAAGAGGGGTTAGAGTAAGAGAGATGGAGAGAGAGAAGAGGGGTTAGAGGGAGAGAGATGGAGAGAGAGAAGAGGGGATAGAGGGAGAGAGATGGAGAGAGAGAAGAGGGGTTAGAGGGAGAGAGATGGAGAGAGAGAAGAGGGGTTAGAGGGAGAGAGATGGAGAGAGAGAAGAGGGGATAGAGGGAGAGAGATGGAGGGAGAGAAGAGGGGTTAGAGGGAGAGAGATGGAGGGAGAGAAGAGGGGTTAGAGGGAGAGAGATGGAGGGAGAGAAGAGGGGTTAGAGGGAGAGAGATGGAGAGAGAGAAGAGGGGTTAGAGGGAGAGAGATGGAGGGAGAGAAGAGGGGTTAGAGGGAGAGAGATGGAGAGAGAGAAGAGGGGTTAGAGGGAGAGAGATGGAGAGAGAGAAGAGGGGTTAGAGGGAGAGAGATGGAGAGAGAGAAGAGGGGTTAGAGGGAGAGAGATGGAGAGAGAGAAGAGGGGTTAGAGGGAGAGAGATGGAGGGAGAGAAGAGGGGTTAGAGGGAGAGAGATGGAGAGAGAGAAGAGGGGTTAGAGGGAGAGAGATGGAGAGAGAGAAGAGGGGATAGAGGGAGAGAGATGGAGAGAGAGAAGAGGGGATAGAGGGAGAGAGAGAAGAGGGGTTAGAGGGAGCGAGATGAAGGGGATGGGAGAGATGGAGAGAGAGAAGAGGGGTTAGAGGGAGAGAGATGAAGAGAGAGAGAGATGGAGAGAGAGAAGAGGGGTTAGAGGGAGAGAGATGGAGAGTGAGAGAAGAGGGGTTAGAGGGAGAGAGATGAAGGGGGTGGGAGAGATGGAGAGAGAGAAGAGGGGTTAGAGGGAGAGAGATGGAGAGAGAGAGAAGAGGGGTTAGAGGGAGAGAGATGAAGGGGGTGGGAGAGATGGAGAGAGAGAAGAGGGGTTAGAGGGAGAGAGAAGGAGAGAGAGAAGAGGGGTTAGAGGGAGAGAGATGGAGAGAGAGAAGAGGGGTTAGAGGGAGAGAGATGAAGGGGATGTGAGAGATTGAGAGAGAGAAGAGGGATAGAGGGAGAGAGATGGAGAGAGAGAAGAGGGTTAGAGGGAGAGAGAGAAGAGGGGTTAGAGGGAGAGAGATGGAGAGAGAGAAGAGGGGTTACAGGGAGAGAGATGAATGAGGGAGAAGGGGAGAGGTGGATGAGAGAGATTGTTTGTTGAGGAAGAGAGATCGCATACCAGGCAGTAGAACTTTGGCGGTAATACTGTTATTATTGAAGATTATTTATAGGAGTTGAAAAAAGAATCCGGTCTGGTCGTAAATAATAATGTCTGCTAGGATCTATTTTATCATATGAGCAGTACATTTAGACAACACCGAAGGGTGAGGGGCCTCAATGTGTTTTAATAGACTGGGTCTTTTACTGCCCCGCCCCTCTACTTCCTGGCTGGAAGGTTCATTGTTGATTTGCACAGCAGCAGCTCTGCTCTCTCCTCTGCTGTCTCTCTGTGGACCGACTGACACCCTAGAGGGAGGAAGAGGACCGACTGACACCCTAGAGGGAGGAAGAGGACCGACTGACACCCTAGAGGGAGGAAGAGGGCCGACTGACACCCTAGAGGTGGCTCTCTCTGAGGACCGACTGACACCCTCGAGGTGGCTGTCTCTCTGAGGACCGACTGACACCCTCGAGGGAGGGAGCGGTGGCTGTCTCTCTGTGGACCGACTGACACCCTAGAGGTGTCTGTCTCTCTGTGGAAGAGGACCGACTGACACCCTAGAGGTGGCTGTCTCTCTGTGGAAGAGGACCGACTGACACCCTAGAGGTGGCTGTCTCTGTGGAAGAGGACCGACTGACACCCTAGAGGTGGCTGTCTCTGTGGAAGAGGACCGACTGACACCCTAGAGGTGGCTGTCTCTCTGAGGAAGAGGACCGACTGACACCCTAGAGGTGGCTGTCTCTCTGTGGAAGAGGACCGACTGACACCCTAGAGGTGGCTGTCTCTGTGGAAGAGGACCGACTGACACCCTAGAGGTGGCTGTCTCTCTGTGGAAGAGGACCGACTGACACCCCAGAGTGGGCTGTCTCTCGATGGAAGAGGACCGACTCACACCCTAGAGGTGGCTGTCTCTCTGTGGAAGAGGACCGACTGACACCCTAGAGGTGGCTGTCTCTCTGTGGAAGAGGACCGACTGACACCCTAGAGGGAGGAAACGGTGGCTGTCTCTCTGTGGAAGAGGACCGACTGACACCCTAGAGGGAGGGAGCGTGGCTGTCTCTCTGTGGAAGAGGACTGACTGACACCCTAGAGGGAGGAAGAGGACCGACTGACACCCTAGAGGTGTCTGTCTCTCTGAGGAAGAGGACCGACTGACACCCTAGAGGGAGGGAGCGGTGGCTGTCTCTCTGAGGAAGAGGACCGACTGACACCCTAGAGGGAGGAAACGGTGGCTGTCTCTCTGTGGAAGAGGACCGACTGACACCCTAGAGGGAGGGAGCGGTGGCTGTCTCTCTGTGGAAGAGGACTGACTGACACCCTAGAGGGAGGAAGAGGACCGACTGACACCCTAGAGGTGGCTGTCTCTCTGAGGAAGAGGACCGACTGACACCCTAGAGGGAGGGAGCGGTGGCTGTCTCTCTGTGGAAGAGGACTGACTGACACCCTAGAGGGAGGAAGAGGACCGACTGACACCCTAGAGGTGGCTGTCTCTCTGAGGAAGAGGACCGACTGACACCCTAGAGAGAGGGAGAGGTGGCTGTCTCTCTGAGGAAGAGGACCGACTGACACCCTAGAGGGAGGAAGAGGACCGACTGACACCCTAGAGGTGGCTGTCTCTCTGAGGAAGAGGACCGACTGACACCCTAGAGAGAGGGAGAGGTGGCTGTCTCTCTGTGCTAATGAGCTGTTGTCACTTGGAGAGAGAGAGATGGAGAGAAACCTTTGCTTTCAATCCCCTAAGTAGCAGTTGGGAAATACCCTGTGCATGGTTTACTGTTTCAGACATTTCCCTGGCTATGTCGTCAAGTAACCATAGTAACACACCAATAGGTTTTGCCAACATGCAACTTCCCCCAACATGTCTCTGTTTTCTCTAAATGCAGGTGGGAGGATTCCTTGTTTCCTGCTCATTCCCTTCTGATTACGAGGAATCTTCCAACCGGGATTTCTGTAAAAAAAAAACGTAGTATTTTGCAATCCTACACCCATATTACTTTGAAGTAACACCCCTAGGAAACACGGAACGGTTTGGTACTCACACCCCCTGCTTTGGGAAATACTGTTGAGGAAACACGGCACGGTTTGGTATTCACACCCCCTGCTTTGGGAAATACTGTTGAGGGAATCACGGCACGGTTTGGTATTCACACCCCCTGCTTTGGGAAATACTGTTGAGGGAACACGGCACGGTTTGGTATTCACACCCCCTGCTTTGGGAAATACTGTTGAGGGAACACAGCACGGTTTGGTATTCACACCCCCTGCTTTGGGAAATACTGTTGAGGGAACACGGCACGGTTTGGTATTCACACCCCCTGCTTTGGGAAATACTGTTGAGGGAACACAGCACGGTTTGGTATTCACACCCCCTGCTTTGGGAAATACTGTTGAGGGAACACGGCACGGTTTGGTATTCACACCCCCTGCTTTGGGAAATACTGTTGAGGGAACACGGCACGGTTTGGTATTCACACCCCTGCTTTGGGAAATACTGTTTAGGGAATCACAGCACGGTTTGGTATTCACACCCCCTGCTTTGGGAAATACTGTTGAGGAACACGGCACGGTTTGGTACTCACACCCCTGCTTTGGGAAATACTGTTGAGGAAACACGGCACGGTTTGGTATTCACACCCCCTGCTTTGGGAAATACTGTTGAGGGAATCACGGCACGGTTTGGTATTCACACCCCCTGCTTTGGGAAATACTGTTGAGGGAACACGGCACGGTTTGGTATTCACACCCCCTGCTTTGGGAAATACTGTTGAGGGAACACGGAACGGTTTGGTATTCACACCCCCTGCTTTGGGAAATACTGTTGAAGGAACACGGCACGGTTTGGTATTCACACCCCCTGCTTTGGGAAATACTGTTGAGGGAACACGGCACGGTTTGGTATTCACACCCCCTGCTTTGGGAAATACTGTTGAGGGAATCACGGCACGGTTTGGTATTCACACCCCCTGCTTTGGGAAATACTGTTGAGGGAATCACGGCACGGTTTGGTACTCACACCCCCTGCTTTGGGAAATACTGTTGAGGGAACACGGAACGGTTTGGTATTCACACCCCCTGCTTTGGGAAATACTGTTGAGGGAACACGGCACGGTTTGGTACTCACACCCCTGCTTTGGGAAATACTGTTGAGGGAACACGGAACGGTTTGGTACTCACACCCCTGCTTTGGGAAATACTGTTGAGGAACACGGAACGGTTTGGTACTCACACCCCTGCTTTGGGAAATACTGTTGAGGGAACACGGAACGGTTTGGTATTCACACCCCTTGCTTTGGGAAATACTGTTGAAGGAACACGGCACGGTTTGGTATTCACACCCCTGCTTTGGGAAATACTGTTGAGGGACCACGGCACGGTTTGGTATTCACACCCCTGCTTTGGGAAATACTGTTGAGGGAATCACGGCACGGTTTGGTATTCACACCCCTGCTTTGGGAAATACTGTTGAGGGAATCACGGCACGGTTTGGTACTCACACCCCTGCTTTGGGAAATACTGTTGAAGGAACACGGCACGGTTTGGTATTCACACCCCTGCTTTGGGAAATACTGTTGAGGGAACACGGAACGGTTTGGTATTCACACCCCTTGCTTTGGGAAATACTGTTGAAGGAACACGGCACGGTTTGGTATTCACACCCCCTGCTTTGGGAAATACTGTTGAGGGAACACGGCAGGGTTTGGTATTCACACCCCCTGCTTTGGGAAATACTGTTGAGGGAATCACGGCACGGTTTGGTACTCACACCCCCTGCTTTGGGAAATACTGTTGAGGGAATCACGGCACGGTTTGGTACTCACACCCCCTGCTTTGGGAAATACTGTTGAAGGAATTCATAAAGTCATCTAGTTCCCATCACTCGTAACCACCTCGAATAACACAACACCCACATCAACGCCCTGTCAGAGCCCAGCTGCCTCTGAGGTAAGTAGTGGGCTGATGTTCCATGTAGTGTGCTGCTGGGGACAATAGAGCCTAGTGTAGTGTGCTGCTGGGGACAATGGAGCCTAGTGTAGTGTACTGCTGGGGACAATAGAACCTAGTGTAGTGGGCTGCTGGGGACAATGGCACCTAGTGTAGTGTGCTGCGGGGGACAATGGAACCTAGTGTAGTGTACTGCTGGGGACAATGGAACCTAGTGTAGTGTGCTGCTGGGGACAATAGAACCTGTAGCCTTGGACAGGTGTTTTATTCATGGGTAGATTGCTATTTCTGTCGTGAGTTTATTTTTGGACTTGGCTCTAGTCTGTGCATTATTAAATCCAGTCAAATCCAACTGTGACTTCTATACACACCATGAGATATTCAGAGGATGGAGAGAGAGAGAAGAGGGGATAGAGGGAGAGAGATGGAGAGAGAGAAGAGGGGATAGAGGGAGAGAGATGGAGAGAGAGAAGAGGGGATAGAGGGAGAGAGATGGAGGGAGAGAAGAGGGGTTAGAGGGAGAGAGATGGAGAGAGAGAAGAGGGGTTAGAGGGAGAGAGATGGAGAGAGAGAAGAGGGGATAGAGGGAGAGAGATGGAGAGAGAGAAGAGGGGATAGAGGGAGAGAGAGAAGAGGGGTTAGAGGGAGAGAGATGGAGAGAGAGAAGAGGGGTTAGAGGGAGAGAGATGGAGAGAGAGAAGAGGGGTTAGAGGGAGAGAGATGGAGGGAGAGAAGAGGGGTTAGAGGGAGAGAGATGGAGGGGTTAGAGGGAGAGTGAGAAGAGGGGTTAGAGGGAGAGAGATGGAGAGAGAGAAGAGGGGTTAGAGGGAGAGAAATGGAGGGAGAGAAGAGGGGTTAGAGGGAGAGAGATGGAGAGAGAGAAGAGGGGTTAGAGGGAGAGAGATGGAGAGAGAGAAGAGGGGTTAGAGGGAGAGAGATGGAGAGAGAGAAGAGGGGTTAGAGGGAGAGAGATGGAGAGAGAGAAGAGGGGTTAGAGGGAGAGAGATGGAGAGAGAGAAGAGGGGTTAGAGGGAGAGAGATGGAGAGAGAGAAGAGGGGATAGAGGGAGAGAGATGGAGAGAGAGAAGAGGGGTTAGAGGGAGAGAGATGGAGAGAGAGAAGAGGGGTTACAGGGAGAGAGATGAATGAGGGAGAGAAGAGGGGTTAGAGGGAGAGAGATGGAGAGAGAGAAGAGGGGTTAGAGGGAGAGAGATGGAGAGAGCGAAGAGGGGTTACAGGGAGAGAGATGGAGAGAGAGAAGAGGGGTTAGAGGGAGAGAGATGGAGAGAGCGAAGAGGGGTTACAGGGAGAGAGATGAATGAGGGAGAGAAGAGGGGTTAGAGGGAGAGAGATGGAGAGAGAGAAGAGGGGTTAGAGGGAGAGAGATGGAGAGAGAGAAGAGGGGATAGAGGGAGAGAGATGGAGAGAGAGAAGAGGGGTTAGAGGGAGAGAGATGGAGAGAGAGAAGAGGGGTTACAGGGAGAGAGATGAATGAGGGAGAAGGGGGAGAGGTGGATGAGAGAGATTGTTTGTTGAGGAAGAGAGATCGCATACCAGGCAGTAGAACTTTGGCGGTAATACTGTTATTATTGAAGATTATTTATAGGAGTTGAAAAAAGAATCCGGTCTGATCGTAAATAATAATGTCTGCTAGGATCTATTTTATCATATGAGCAGTACATTTAGACAACACCGAAGGGTGAGGGGCCTCCAATGTGTTTTAATAGACTGGGTCTTTTTACTGCCCCGCCCCTCTACTTCCTGGCTGGAAGGTTCATTGTTGATTTGCACAGCAGCAGCTCTGCTCTCTCCTCTGCTGTCTCTCTGAGGACCGACTGACACCCTAGAGGGAGGAAGAGGACCGACTGACACCCTAGAGGGAGGAAGAGGACCGACTGACACCCTAGAGGGAGGAAGAGGGCCGACTGACACCCTAGAGGTGGCTCTCTCTCTGAGGACCGACTGACACCCTCGAGGTGGCTGTCTCTCTGAGGACCGACTGACACCCTCGAGGGAGGGAGCGGTGGCTGTCTCTCTGTGGACCGACTGACACCCTAGAGGTGTCTGTCTCTCTGTGGAAGAGGACCGACTGACACCCTAGAGGTGGCTGTCTCTCTGTGGAAGAGGACCGACTGACACCCTAGAGGTGGCTGTCTCTGTGGAAGAGGACCGACTGACACCCTAGAGGTGGCTGTCTCTGTGGAAGAGGACCGACTGACACCCTAGAGGTGGCTGTCTCTCTGAGGAAGAGGACCGACTGACACCCTAGAGGTGGCTGTCTCTCTGTGGAAGAGGACCGACTGACACCCTAGAGGTGGCTGTCTCTGTGGAAGAGGACCGACTGACACCCTAGAGGTGGCTGTCTCTCTGTGGAAGAGGACCGACAGACACCCCAGAGTGGGCTGTCTCTCGATGGAAGAGGACCGACTCACACCCTAGAGGTGGCTGTCTCTCTGTGGAAGAGGACCGACTGACACCCTAGAGGTGGCTGTCTCTCTGTGGAAGAGGACCGACTGACACCCTAGAGGGAGGAAACGGTGGCTGTCTCTCTGTGGAAGAGGACCGACTGACACCCTAGAGGGAGGGAGCGTGGCTGTCTCTCTGTGGAAGAGGACTGACTGACACCCTAGAGGGAGGAAGAGGACCGACTGACACCCTAGAGGTGGCTGTCTCTCTGTGGAAGAGGACCGACTGACACCCTAGAGGTGGCTGTCTCTCTGTGGAAGAGGACCGACTGACACCCTAGAGGGAGGGAGCGGTGGCTGTCTCTCTGAGGAAGAGGACCGACTGACACCCTAGAGGGAGGAAACGGTGGCTGTCTCTCTGTGGAAGAGGACCGACTGACACCCTAGAGGGAGGGAGCGGTGGCTGTCTCTCTGTGGAAGAGGACTGACTGACACCCTAGAGGGAGGAAGAGGACCGACTGACACCCTAGAGGTGGCTGTCTCTCTGAGGAAGAGGACCGACTGACACCCTAGAGAGAGGGAGAGGTGGCTGTCTCTCTGAGGAAGAGGACCGACTGACACCCTAGAGGGAGGAAGAGGACCGACTGACACCCTAGAGGTGGCTGTCTCTCTGAGGAAGAGGACCGACTGACACCCTAGAGAGAGGGAGAGGTGGCTGTCTCTCTGAGGAAGAGGACCGACTGACACCCTAGAGGGAGGGAGAGGTGGCTGTCTCTCTGTGCTAATGAGCTGTTGTCACTTGGAGAGAGAGATGGAGAGAAACCTTTGCTTTCAATCCCCTAAGTAGCAGTTGGGGAAATACCCTGTGCATGGTTTACTGTTTCAGACATTTCCCTGGCTATGTCGTCAAGTAACCATAGTAACACACCAATAGGTTTTGCCAACATGCAACTTCCACCAACATTTCTCTGTTTTCTCTAAATGCAGGTTGGAGGATTCCTTGTTTCCTGCTCATTCCCTTCTGATTACGAGGAATCTTCCAACCGGGATTTCTGTAAAAAAAAAACGTAGTGTTTTGCAACCCTACACCCATATTACTTTGAAGTAACACCCCTAGGAATCACGGCACGGTTTGGTATTCACACCCCTGCTTTGGGAAATACTGTTGAGGGAACACGGCACGGTTTGGTATTCACACCCCCTGCTTTGGGAAATACTGTTGAGGTGAACACGGCACGGTTTGGTATTCACACCCCTGCTTTGGGAAATACTGTTGAGGGAACACAGCACGGTTTGGTATTCACACCCCCTGCTTTGGGAAATACTGTTGAAGGAAACACGGAACGGTTTGGTATTCACACCCCCTGCTTTGGGAAATACTGTTGAGGGAACACGGCACGGTTTGGTATTCACACCCCCTGCTTTGGGAAATACTGTTGAGGGAACACGGCACGGTTTGGTATTCACACCCCCTGCTTTGGGAAATACTGTTGAAGGAAACACGGAACGGTTTGGTATTCACACCCCCTGCTTTGGGAAATACTGTTGAGGGAACACGGCACGGTTTGGTATTCACACCCCCTGCTTTGGGAAATACTGTTGAGGGAATCACGGCACGGTTTGGTATTCACACCCCCTGCTTTGGGAAATACTGTTGAGGGAACACGGCACGGTTTGGTATTCACACCCCCTGCTTTGGGAAATACTGTTGAGGAATCACGGCACGGTTTGGTATTCACACCCCTGCTTTGGGAAATACTGTTGAGGGAATCACAGCACGGTTTGGTATTCACACCCCCTGCTTTGGGAAATACTGTTGAAGGAACACGGAACGGTTTGGTATTCACACCCCTGCTTTGGGAAATACTGTTGAGGGAATCACGGCACGGTTTGGTATTCACACCCCTGCTTTGGGAAATACTGTTGAGGAAACACGGCACGGTTTGGTATTCACACCCCTGCTTTGGGAAATACTGTTGAGGAACACGGCACGGTTTGGTATTCACACCCCTGCTTTGGGAAATACTGTTGAAGGAACACGGAACGGTTTGGTATTCACACCCCCTGCTTTGGGAAATACTGTTGAGGGAATCACGGCACGGTTTGGTATTCACACCCCTGCTTTGGGAAATACTGTTGAGGAAACACGGCACGGTTTGGTATTCACACCCCTGCTTTGGGAAATACTGTTGAGGGAACACGGCACGGTTTGGTATTCACACCCCTGCTTTGGGAAATACTGTTGAGGGAATCACGGCACGGTTTGGTATTCACACCCCCTGCTTTGGGAAATACTGTTGAAGGAAACACGGCACGGTTTGGTATTCACACCCCTGCTTTGGGAAATACTGTTGAAGAAATTCATGAAGTCATCTAGTTCCCATCACTCGTAACCACCTCAATAACACAACACCCTAGAGCCACATCAACGCCCTGTCAGAGCCCAGCTGCCTCTGAGGTAAGTAGTGGGCTGATGTTCCATGTAGTGTGCTGCTGGGGACAATAGAACCTAGTGTAGTGGGCTGCTGGGGACAATAGAACCTAGTGTAGTGGGCTGCTGGGGACAATAGAACCTAGTGTAGTGTGCTGCTGGGGACAATAGAACCTAGTGTAGTGTGCTGCTGGGGACAATAGAACCTAGTGTAGTGTGCTGCTGGGGACAATAGAACCTAGTGTAGTGTGCTGCTGGGGACAATAGAACCTAGTGTAGTGTGCTGCTGGGGACAATAGAACCTAGTGTAGTGTGCTGCTGGGGACAATATAACCTAGTGTAGTGTGCTGCTGGGGACAATAGAATCTAGTGTAGTGTGCTGCTGGGGACAATAGAACCTAGTGTAGTGTGCTGCTGGGGACAATAGAACCTAGTGTAGTGTGCTGCTGGGGACAATAGAACCTAGTGTAGTGTGCTGCTGGGGACAATAGAACCTAGTGTAGTGTGCTGCTGGGGACAATAGAACCTAGTGTAGTGTGCTGCTGGGGACAATAGAACCTAGTGTAGTGTGCTGCTGGGGACAATGGAACCTAGTGTAGTGTGCTGCTGGGGACAATAGAACCTAGTGTAGTGTGCTGCTGGGGACAATAGAACCTAGTGTAGTGTGCTGCTGGGGACAATAGAACCTAGTGTAGTGTGCTGCTGGGGACAATAGAACCTAGTGTAGTGTGCTGCTGGGGACAATAGAACCTAGTGTAGTGTGCTGCTGGGGACAATAGAACCTAGTGTAGTGTGCTGCTGGGGACAATAGAACCTAGTGTAGTGTGCTGCTGGGGACAATAGAACCTAGCCTAGTGTAGTGTGCTGCTGGGGACAATGGAACCTAGTGTAGTGTGCTGCTGGGGACAATAGAACCTAGTGTAGTGTGCTGCTGGGGACAATATAACCTAGTGTAGTGTGCTGCTGGGGACAATAGAACCTAGTGTAGTGTGCTGCTGGGGACAATATAACCTAGTGTAGTGTGCTGCTGGGGACAATAGAACCTAGTGTAGTGTGCTGCTGGGGACAATAGAACCTAGTGTAGTGTGCTGCTGGGGACAATAGAACCTAGTGTAGTGTGCTGCTGGGGACAATAGAACCTAGTGTAGTGTGCTGCTGGGGACAATATAACCTAGTGTAGTGTGCTGCTGGGGACAATAGAACCTAGTGTAGTGTGCTGCTGGGGACAATAGAACCTAGTGTAGTGTGCTGCTGGGGACAATAGAACCTAGTGTAGTGTGCTGCTGGGGACAATAGAACCTAGTGTAGTGTGCTGCTGGGGACAATAGAACCTAGTGTAGTGTGCTGCTGGGGACAATAGAACCTAGTGTAGTGTGCTGCTGGGGACAATGGAACCTAGTGTAGTGTGCTGCTGGGGTGTAGTGTGCTGCTGGGGACAATGGAACCTAGTGTAGTGTGCTGCTGGGGACAATAGAACCTAGTGTAGTGTGCTGCTGGGGACAATAGAACCTAGTGTAGTGTGCTGCTGGGGACAATAGAACCTAGTGTAGTGTGCTGCTGGGGACAATAGAACCTAGTGTAGTGTGCTGCTGGGGACAATAGAACCTAGTGTAGTGTGCTGCTGGGGACAATAGAACCTAGTGTAGTGTGCTGCTGGGGACAATAGAACCTAGTGTAGTGTGCTGCTGGGGACAATAGAACCTAGTGTAGTGTGCTGCTGGGGACAATAGAACCTAGTGTAGTGTGCTGCTGGGGACAATAGAACCTAGTGTAGTGTGCTGCTGGGGACAATAGAACCTAGTGTAGTGTGCTGCTGGGGACAATAGAACCTAGTGTAGTGTGCTGCTGGGGACAATAGAACCTAGTGTAGTGTGCTGCTGGGGACAATAGAACCTAGTGTAGTGTGCTGCTGGGGACAATAGAACCTAGTGTAGTGTGCTGCTGGGGACAATAGAACCTAGTGTAGTGTGCTGCTGGGGACAATAGAACCTAGTGTAGTGTGCTGCTGGGGACAATAGAACCTAGTGTAGTGTGCTGCTGGGGACAATAGAACCTAGTGTAGTGTGCTGCTGGGGACAATAGAACCTAGTGTAGTGTGCTGCTGGGGACAATAGAACCTAGTGTAGTGTGCTGCTGGGGACAATGGAACCTAGTGTAGTGTGCTGCTGGGGACAATAGAACCTAGTGTAGTGTGCTGCTGGGGACAATAGAACCTAGTGTAGTGTGCTGCTGGGGACAATAGAACCTAGTGTAGTGTGCTGCTGGGGACAATAGAACCTAGTGTAGTGTGCTGCTGGGGACAATAGAACCTAGTGTAGTGTGCTGCTGGGGACAATAGAACCTAGTGTAGTGTGCTGCTGGGGACAATAGAACCTAGTGTAGTGTGCTGCTGGGGACAATAGAACCTAGTGTAGTGTGCTGCTGGGGACAATAGAACCTGGTGTAACATAGAATCTAGTGTAGTGTGCTGCTGTGGACAATAGAACCTAGTGTAGTGTGCTGCTGGGGACAATAGAATCTAGTGTAGTGTGCTGCTGGGGACAATAGAACCTAGTGTAGTGTGCTGCTGGGGACAATAGAACCTAGTGTAGTGTGCTGCTGGGGACAATAGAACCTAGTGTAGTGTGCTGCTGGGGACAATGGAATCTAGTGTAGTGTGCTGCTGGGGACAATAGAACCTAGTGTAGTGTGCTGCTGGGGACAATAGAACCTAGTGTAGTGTGCTGCTGGGGACAATAGAACCTAGTGTAGTGTGCTGCTGGGGACAATAGAATCTAGTGTAGTGTGCTGCTGGGGACAATGGAATCTAGTGTAGTGTGCTGCTGGGGACAATAGAACCTAGTGTAGTGTGCTGCTGGGGACAATAGAATCTAGTGTAGTGTGCTGCTGGGGACAATAGAACTAGTGTAGTGTGCTGCTGGGGACAATAGAATCTAGTGTAGTGTGCTGCTGGGGACAATAGAACCTAGTGTAGTGTGCTGCTGGGGACAATGGAATCTAGTGTAGTGTGCTGCTGGGGTCAATGGAATCTAGTGTAGTGTGCTGCTGTTCGGTCAATGAACTGGTGTAATTTGCTGTGATGGTGTAGACTATAGTTGATGGATTTATTGTGATGGTGTAGGTAGACTATATTACATGGATTTATTGTGATGGTGTAGGTAGACTATATTACATGGATTTATTGTGATGGTGTAGGTAGACTATATTACATGGATTTATTGTGATGGTGTAGACTATATTACATGGATTTATTGTGGAGGTGTAGACTATATTACATGGATTTATTGTGATGGTGTAGACTATATTACATTGATTTATTGTGATGGTGTAGACTATATTACATGGATTTATTGTGATGGTGTAGACTATATTACATGGATTTATTGTGATGGTGTAGGTAGACTATATTACATGGATTTATTGTGATGGTGTAGACTATATTGATGGATTTATTGTGAGTGGTGTGGTTGACTATATTACATGGATTTATTGTGATGGTGTAGAGACTATATTACATGGATTTATTGTGATGGTGTAGACTATATTACATGGATTTATTGTGATGGTGTAGACTATATTACATGGATTTATTGTGATGGTGTCAGACTATATTACATGGATTTATTGTGATGGTGTAGACTATAGTTCATTACCAGGTCTGTGTTGCTGGTTCATTACCAGTGTGGTGTTGCTGGTTTATTACCAGGTCTTTGTCTGGTTCATTGTGTCTGTGTTGTGTTGCTGGTTCATTACCAGGTCTTATGTTGCTGGTTCATTACCAGGTCTTGTGTTGCTGGTTCATTACCAGGTCTGTGTTGCTGGTTCATTACCAGGTCTGTGTTGTGTTGACAATCATAACCAGGTCTGTGTTGCTGGTTCATTACCAGGTCTGTGTGTGCTGCTGGTTCATTACCAGGTCTGTGTTGCTGGTTCATTACCAGGTCTGTGTGTGTTGCTGGTTCATTACCAGGTCTTGTGTTGCTGGTTCATTACCAGGTCTGTGTTGCTGGTTCATTACCAGGTCTGTTGTTGCTGGTTCATTACCAGGTCTGTGTTGCTGGTTCATTACCAGGTCTGTGTTGCTGGTTCATTAGAACCTAGGTCTGTGTTGCTGGTTCATTACCAGGTCTGTGTTGCTGGTTCATTACCAGGTCTTGTGTTGCTGGTTCATTACCCTAGGTCTGTGTTGCTGGTTCATTAACCAGGTCTGTGTTGCTGGTTCATTACCAGGTCTGTGTTGCTGGTTCATTAGAACCTAGGTCTGTGTTGCTGGTTCATTAGAACCCTGTGTCTGTGTTGCTGGTTCATTAACAGGTCTGTGTTGCTGGTTCATTACCAGGTCTGTAGTTGCTGGTTCAATAGAACAGGTCTTTGTTGCTGGTTCATTACCAGGTCTGTGTTGCTGGTTCATTAGAACAGGTGTGCTGCTGGGGACCAGGTAGAACCTGTGTTGCTGGTTCAATAGAACCAGGTCTGTGTTGCTGGTTCATTACCAGGTCTGTGTTGTGTTGCTGGTTACATTAAACCAGGTCTGTGTTGCTGGTTCAATACCAGGTCTGTGTTGCTGGTTCATTAACAGGTCTTTGTTGCTGGTTCATTACCTAGGTCTTTGTTGCTGGTTCTAGTGTAGTGTGCTGCTGGGGACAATAGTTAATCTAACAGTGTTGTGTTGCTGGTTCATTACCAGGTCTGTGTTGCTGGTTCATTACCAGTGTCTGTGTTTCTGGTTCATTACCAGGTCTGTGTTGCTGGTTCATTACCAGGTCTGTGTTGTGTTGCTGGTTAATTAACCTAGGTCTGTGTTGCTGGTTCAATACCAGTGTCTGTGTTGCTGGTTCATTAACAGGTCTGTGTTGCTGGTTCAATTAACAGGTCTGTGTTGTGTTGCTGGTGTGAATTTATCTGTGTTGCTGGTTCATAACAGGTCTGTGTTGCTGGTTCTATATTACAGGTCTGTGTTGCTGGTTCATTTACAGGTTTGTGTGTTGCTGGTTCATTAACAGGTCTGTGTTGTGTTGCTGGTTATTAACAGGTCTTGTTGCTGGTTCATATTACATGGTTTATTGTGATGGTGGACTTATTACATTGATTTATTGTGATGGTGTAGACTATATTACATGGTCTTTATCGTGATGGTGTAGACTGTGTTGCTGGTTTATTGTGATGGTGTAGGTAGACTATATTACATGGATTTATTGTGATGGTGTCAGACTATATTACATGGATTTATTGTGATGGTGCTGGTTCATTACATGGATTTATCGTGATGGTTCTATATTACATGGATTTATTGTGATGGTGGTTCATTACATGGATTTATTGTGATGGTGGTTCATTACATGGATTTATTGTGATGGTGGTTCATTACCAGGATTTATTGTGATGGTGTTAGACTGGTTCATTACCAGGTCTGTGTTGCTGGTTCATTACCAGGTCTGTGTTGCTGGTTTATTACCAGGTCTTTGTTGCTGGTTCATTACCAGGTCTGTGTTGCTGGTTCATTACCAGGTCTGTGTTGCTGGTTCATTACCAGGTCTGTGTTGCTGGTTCATTACCAGGTCTGTGTTGCTGGTTCATTACCAGGTCTGTGTTGTGTTGCTGGTTCATTACCAGGTCTGTGTTGTGTTGCTGGTTCATTACCAGGTCTGTGTTGCTGGTTCATTACCAGGTCTGTGTTGCTGGTTTATTACCAGGTCTTTGTTGCTGGTTCATTACCAGGTCTGTGTTGCTGGTTCATTAACAGGTCTTTGTTGTTGGTTCATTACAGGTCTGTGTTGCTGGTTCATTACCAGGTCTGTGTTGTGTTCATTACCAGGTCTTTGTTGTTGGTTCATTACCAGGTCTGTGTTGTGTTGCTGGTTCATTACCAGGTCTTTGTTGTTGGTTCATTAACAGGTCTGTGTTGCTGGTTCATTACCAGGTCTGTGTTGCTGGTTCATTACCAGGTCTTTGTTGCTGGTTCATTAACAGGTCTGTGTTGTGTTGCTGGTTCATTACAGGTCTGTGTTGCTGGTTCATTAACAGGTCTGTGTTGCTGGTTCATTAACAGGTCTTTGTTGCTGGTTCATTACCAGGTCTGTGTTGCTGGTTCATTACCAGGTCTGTGTTGCTGGTTCATTACCAGGTCTGTGTTTCTGGTTCATTACCAGGTCTGTGTTGCTGGTTCATTACCAGGTCTGTGTTGTGTTGCTGGTTAATTAACAGGTCTGTGTTGCTGGTTCATTACCAGGTCTGTGTTGCTGGTTCATTAACAGGTCTTTGTTGCTGGTTCATTACCAGGTCTTTGTTGCTGGTTCATTAACAGGTCTGTGTTGTGTTGCTGGTTCATTACCAGGTCTGTGTTGCTGGTTCATTAACAGGTCTGTGTTTCTGGTTCATTACCAGGTCTGTGTTGCTGGTTCATTACCAGGTCTGTGTTGTGTTGCTGGTTAATTAACAGGTCTGTGTTGCTGGTTCATTACCAGGTCTGTGTTGCTGGTTCATTAACAGGTCTGTGTTGCTGGTTAATTAACAGGTCTGTGTTGTGTTGCTGGTTAATTAACAGGTCTGTGTTGCTGGTTCATTACCAGGTCTGTGTTGCTGGTTTATTACCAAGTCTTTGTTGCTGGTTCATTACCAGGTCTGTGTTGTGTTGCTGGTTCATTATCAGGTCTTTGTTGCTGGTTCATTACCAGGTCTGTGTTGCTGGTTTATTACCAGGTCTTTGTTGCTGGTTCATTACCAGGTCTGTGTTGCTGGTTCATTAACAGGTCTGTGTTGTGTTGCTGGTTCATTAACAGGTCTGTGTTGTGTTGCTGGTTCATTACCAGGTCTGTGTTGTGTTGCTGGTTCATTACCAGGTCTGTGTTGTGTTGCTGGTTCATTACCAGGTCTGTGTTGTGTTGCTGGTTCATTACCAGGTATGTGTTGTGTTGCTGGTTCATTACCAGGTCTGTGTTGTGTTGCTGGTTCATTAACAGGTTTGTGTTGCTGGTTCATTACCAGGTCTGTGTTGCTGGTTCATTAACAGGTCTGTGTTGTGTTGCTGGTTCATTAACAGGTCTGTTGTTTGCTGGTTCATTACCAGGTCTGTGTTGCTGGTTCATTACCAGGTCTGTGTTGCTGGTTCATTAACAGGTCTGTGTTGTATTGCTGGTTCATTACCAGGTCTGTGTTGTGTTGCTGGTTCATTACCAGGTCTGTGTTGTGTTGCTGGTTCATTAACAGGTCTGTGTTGCTGGTTCATTAACAGGTCTGTGTTGTGTTGCTGGTTCATTACCAGGTCTGTGTTTCTGGTTCATTAACAGGTCTGTGTTGTGGTTCATTAACAGGTCTGTGTTGCTGGTTCATTAACAGGTCTGTGTTGTGTTGCTGGTTCATTACCAGGTCTGTGTTGTGTTGCTGGTTCATTACCAGGTCTGTGTTGCTGGTTCATTAACAGGTCTGTGTTGTGTTGCTGGTTCATTACCAGGTCTGTGTTGCTGGTTCATTAACAGGTCTGGTTGTGTTGCTGGTTCATTACCAGGTCTGTGTTGCTGGTTCATTAACAGGTCTGTGTTGTTGCTGGTTCATTACCAGGTCTGTGTTGCTGGTTCATTAACAGGTCTGTGTTGTGTTGCTGGTTCATTAACAGGTCTGTGTTGTGTTGCTGGTTCATTACCAGGTCTGTGTTTTGTTGCTGGTTCATTACCAGGTCTGTGTTGCTGGTTCATTAACAAGTCTGTGTTGTGTTGCTGGTTCATTACCAGGTCTGTGTTGCTGGTTCATTAACAGGTCTGTGTTGTGTTGCTGGTTCATTACCAGGTCTGTGTTGCTGGTTCATTAACAGGTCTGTGTTGCTGGTTCATTAACAGGTCTGTGTTGTGTTGCTGGTTCATTACCAGGTCTGTGTTGTGTTGCTGGTTCATTATCAGGTCTGTGTTGCTGGTTCATTACCAGGTCTGTGTTGCTGGTTCATTAACAGGTCTGTGTTGTGTTGCTGGTTCATTACCAGGTCTGTGTTGCTGGTTCATTACCAGGTCTGTGTTGTGTTGCTGGTTCATTACCAGGTCTGTGTTGCTGGTTCATTAACAGGTCTGTGTTGTGTTGCTGGTTCATTACCAGGTCTGTGTTGCTGGTTCATTAACAGGTCTGTGTTGTGTTGCTGGTTCATTACCAGGTCTGTGTTGTGTTGCTGGTTCATTACCAGGTCTGTGTTGTGTTGCTGGTTCATTACCAGGTCTGTGTTGTGTTGCTGGTTCATTAAGGTCTGTGTTGCTGGTTCAGGTCTGTGTTGTGTTGCTGGTTCATTACCAGGTCAGGTCTGTGTTGTGTTGCTGGTTCATTAACAGGTCTGTGTTGTGTTGCTGGTTCATTAAGGTCTGTGTTTTGTTGCAGGTCTGTGTTGCTGGTTCATTAACAGGTCTGTGTTGTGTTGCTGGTTCATTACCAGGTCTGTGTTTGTGTTGCTGGTTCATTACCAGGTCTGTGTTGCTGGTTCATTAACAGGTCTGTGTTGTGTTGCTGGTTCATTACCAGGTCTGTGTTGCTGGTTCATTATTACCAGGTCTGTGTTGTGTTGCTGGTTCATTACCAGGTCTGTGTTGCTGGTTCATTAACAGGTCTGTGTTGCTGGTTCATTACCAGGTCTGGTTCATTACCTGTGTTGCTGGTTCAGGTCTGTGTTGCTGGTTCATTACCAGGTCTGTGTTGTGTTGCTGGTTCATTACCAGGTCTGTGTTGTGTTGCTGGTTCATTACCAGGTCTGTGTTGTGTTGCTGGTTCATTACCTGTTTGTGTTGCTGGTTCATTACCAGGTCTGTGTTGTGTTGCTGGTTCATTATCAGGTCTGTGTTGCTGGTTCATTACCAGGTCTGTGTTGCTGGTTCATTAACAGGTCTGTGTTGTGTTGCTGGTTCATTACCAGGTCTGTGTTGCTGGTTCATTACCAGGTCTGTGTTGTGTTGCTGGTTCATTACCAGGTCTGTGTTGCTGGTTCATTAACAGGTCTGTGTTGTGTTGCTGGTTCATTACCAGGTCTGTGTTGCTGGTTCATTAACAGGTCTGTGTTGTGTTGCTGGTTCATTACCAGGTCTGTGTTGCTGGTTCATTAACAGGTCTGTGTTGTGTTGCTGGTTCATTACCAGGTCTGTGTTGCTGGTTCATTAACAGGTCTGTGTTGTGTTGCTGGTTCATTACCAGGTCTGTGTTGCTGGTTCATTAACAGGTCTGTGTTGTGTTGCTGGTTCATTACCAGGTCTGTGTTGCTGGTTCATTACCAGGTCTGTGTTGTGTTTCTGGTTCATTACCAGGTCTGTGTTGCTGGTTCATTACCAGGTCTGTGTTGTGTTGCTGGTTCATTACCAGGTCTGTGTTGTGTTGCTGGTTCATTACCAGGTCTGTGTTGTGTTGCTGGTTCATTACCAGGTCTGTGTTGTGTTGCTGGTTCATTACCAGGTCTGTGTTGTGTTGCTGGTTCATTACCAGGTCTGTGTTGTGTTGCTGGTTCATTAACAGGTCTGTGTTGTGTTGCTGGTTCATTACCAGGTCTGTGTTGTGTTGCTGGTTCATTACCAGGTCTGTGTTGTTGTGGTTGGTCTGTGTTGTGTTGCTGGTTCATTAAGGTCAGGTCTGTGTTGTGTTGCTGGTTCATTACCAGGTCTGTGTTGTGTTGCTGGTTCATTACCAGGTCTGTGTTGTGTTGCTGGTTCATTAACAGGTCTGTGTTGTGTTGCTGGTTCATTACCAGGTCTGTGTTGCTGGTTCATTAACAGGTCTGTGTTGTGTTGCTGGTTCATTACCAGGTCAGGTCTGTGTTGCTGGTTCATTACCAGGTCTGTGTTGTGTTGGTCTGGTTCTGGTTCATTACCAGGTCTGTGTTGCTGGTTCATTAACAGGTCTGTGTTGTGTTGCTGGTTCATTACCAGGTCTGTGTTGCTGGTTCATTAACAGGTCTGTGTTGTGTTGCTGGTTCATTACCAGGTCTGTGTTGCTGGTTCATTAACAGGTCTGTGTTGTGTTGCTGGTTCATTACCAGGTCTGTGTTGCTGGTTCATTAACAGGTCTGTGTTGTGTTGCTGGTTCATTACCAGGTCTGTGTTGCTGGTTCATTAACAGGTCTGTGTTGTGTCTGTGTGGTTCATTAACAGGTCTGTGTTGTGTTGCTGGTTCAGGTCTGTGTTGTGTTGCTGGTTCATTACCAGGTCTGTGTTTTGTTGCTGGTTCATTACCAGGTCTGTGTTGCTGGTTCATTAACAGGTCTGTGTTGTGTTGCTGGTTCATTACCAGGTCTGTGTTGCTGGTTCATTAACAGGTCTGTGTTGTGTTGTTGCTGTTCATTACCAGGTCTGTGTTGCTGGTTCATTAACAGGTCTGTGTTGTGTTGCTGGTTCATTACCAGGTCTGTGTTGCTGGTTCATTAACAGGTCTGTGTTGTGTTGCTGGTTCATTACCAGGTCTGTGTTGTGTTGCTGGTTCATTACCAGGTCTGTGTTGTGTTGCTGGTTCATTACCAGGTCTGTGTTGCTGGTTCATTAACAGGTCTGTGTTGTGTTGCTGGTTCATTACCAGGTCTGTGTTGCTGGTTCATTAACAGGTCTGTGTTGTGTTGCTGGTTCATTACCAGGTCTGTGTTGCTGGTTCATTAACAGGTCTGTGTTGTGTTGCTGGTTCATTACCAGGTCTGTGTTGCTGGTTCATTAACAGGTCTGTGTTGTGTTGCTGGTTCATTACCAGGTCTGTGTTGTGTTGCTGGTTCATTACCAGGTCTGTGTTGTGTTGTTCATTAACAGGTCTGGTTCTGGTTCATTACCAGGTCTGTGTTGCTGGTTCATTAACAGGTCTGTGTTGTGTTGCTGGTTCATTAACAGGTCTGTGTTTGTGTTGCTGGTTCATTAACAGGTCTGTGTTGTGTTGCTGGTTCATTAACAGGTCTGTGTTGTGTTGCTGGTTCATTAACAGGTCTGTGTTGTGTTGCTGGTTCATTAACCTGTGTTGTGTTGCTGGTTCAGGTCTGTGTTGCTGGTTCATCTGTGTCAACAGGTCTGTGTTGTGTTGCTGGTTCATTACCAGGTCTGTGTTGCTGGTTCTGGTTCATTAACAGGTCTGTGTTGTGTTGCTGGTTCATTACCAGGTCTGTGTTGCTGGTTCATTAACAGGTCTGTGTTGTGTTGCTGGTTCATTACCAGGTCTGTGTTGCTGGTTCATTAACAGGTCTGTGTTCATTAAGGTCTGTGTTGCTGGTTCATTAACAGGTCTGTGTTGTGTTGCTGGTTCATTACCAGGTCTGTGTTGTGTTGCTGGTTCATTACCAGGTCTGTGTTGTGTTGCTGGTTCATTACCAGATCTGTGTTGCTGGTTCATTAACAGGTCTGTGTTGTGTTGCTGGTTCATTACCAGGTCTGTGTTGCTGGTTCATTAACAGGTCTGTGTTGTGTTGCTGGTTCATTACCAGGTCTGTGTTGCTGGTTCATTAACAGGTCTGTGTTGTGTTGCTGGTTCATTACCAGGTCTGTGTTGCTGGTTCATTAACAGGTCTGTGTTGTGTTGCTGGTTCATTAACAGGTCAGACAGCATTATTTAGAGGTAGATTGTTAATATCCTGAGGCAAACTGATGACTTCAGACTGTGTTTTTCTTTAAGACCACATCATCACATCACTGCTGCTACTGCTGTTTTCCACGCTCAGCCCTGCTTCACTCAGCCCTCTTTTACTCAGCCCTCTTTTACTCAGCCCTCTTTTACTCAGCCCTCTTTTACTCAGGCCTGGCTGGGGACGGTGGATGAAGTGTATGAATGTCTGGCTGGGCTGGAGACAGTGGATGAAGTGTATGAATGCCTGGATGGGCTGGGGGACAGTGGATGAAGTTAATGAATGCCTGGCTGGGCTGGGGGACAGTGGATGAAGTTAATGAATGCCTGGCTGGGCTGGGGGACAATGGATGAAGTTAATGAATGCCTGGCTGGGCTGGGGGACAGTGGATGAAGTTTATGAATGCCTGGCTGGGCTGGGGGACAATGGATGAAGTTAATGAATGCCTGGATGGGCTGCTGGACAGTGCTCTCACACACAGACACACTAACACACATACTGAGACAAACACACTACCTAACACATTAGAAGTTAAAACAAGTACCCCTCTCTCTCCCTTCCCCAAATCCTTACCTTCCCTGCAGTAGGTCCAGTGTCTGGGTACTCCAGTGGTCCAGTGTCGGGGTACTCCAGTGGTCCAGTGTCTGGATACTCCAGTGGTCCAGTGTCTGGGTACTCCAGTGGCTCAGTGGTCCAGTGTCTGGGTACTCCAGTGGTCCAGTGTCTGGGTACTCCAGTGGTCCAGTGTCTGGGTACTCCAGTGGTCCAGTGTCTGAGTACTCCAGTGGTCCAGTGTCTGAGTACTCCAGTGGTCCAGTGTCTGGGTACTCCAGTGGTCCAGTGTCTGGGTACTCCAGTGGTCCAGTGTCTGGGTACTCCAGTGGTCCAGTGTCTGGGTACTCCAGTGGTCCAGTGTCTGGGTACTCCAGTGGTCCAGTGTCTGGGTACTCCAGTGGTCCAGTGTCTGAGTACTTAATAGCCTGAGTTATCCTATGCTCCTCGAGGTGCTGGTAGTAGTGGTGGTGCTAAATGTCCGTTCTGTGGTGGAGCCATCCCCTGACAGGGTCTCCTCTCTCTCACAGGGAGCCGGCAGTCTAACCGTCTCCTCTCTCTCTTTTCCTCCAGGAGCAGGCAGCGGTCTGACTCTCTCTTCCTCCCCCCTCCAGCCATCTAAGCGTCTCTGTCCTCTCTCTCTCTCTCTCTCTCTCTCTCTCTCTCTCTCTCTCTCTCTCTCTCCAGGAGCAGGCAGCGGTCTGACTGTCTCCTCTTCTCCCCCTCCAGGTGTACAAGAAGCAGGCAGCCTGCAGCCTGGGGGTTCTGGGCCAGAGGCTGGTGGAGCAGGAGGAGGACTTTGCAGGGAGGGCAGCCTCCTACCAGACAGAAATACAGCACCTCCAGAGGCTTCTACGAGACAAACAGCACGACCTGGACGGAGTGCTGCGGCAGAAAAGGTACCAGCCAGGGAAACAGGCAGCCAGCCAGAGAACCAGGCAGCCAGCCAGGCAGCTACTCAGCCAGGGAAACAGGCAGCCAGCCAGGCAGCTACTCAGCCAGGGAAACAGGCAGACAGCCAGGCAGCTACTCAGCCAGGGAAACAGGCAGACAGTCAGAGAACCAGGCAGCCAGCCAGGGAAACAGGCAGACAGTCAGAGAACCAGGCAGCCAGCCAGGGAAACAGGCAGACAGTCAGAGAACAGGCAGCCAGCCAGGGAAACAGGCAGCCAGCCAGAGAACCAGGCAGCCAGCCAGGCAGCTACTCAGCCAGGGAAACAGGCAGCCAGCCAGGCAGCTACTCAGCCAGGGAAACAGGCAGACAGCCAGGCAGCTACTCAGCCAGGGAAACAGGCAGACAGTCAGAGAACCAGGCAGCCAGCCAGGGAAACAGGCAGACAGTCAGAGAACCAGGCAGCCAGCCAGGGAAACAGGCAGCCAGCCAGAGAACCAGGCAGCCAGCCAGGCAGCTACTCAGCCAGGGAAACAGGCAGCCAGCCAGGCAGCTACTCAGCCAGGGAAACAGGCAGACAGCCAGGCAGCTACTCAGCCAGGGAAACAGGCAGACAGTCAGAGAACCAGGCAGCCAGCCAGGGAAACAGGCAGACAGTCAGAGAACCAGGCAGCCAGCCAGGGAAACAGGCAGCCAGCCAGAGAACCAGGCAGCCAGCCAGGCAGCTACTCAGCCAGGGAAACAGGCAGCCAGCCAGGCAGCTACTCAGCCAGGGAAACAGGCAGACAGCCAGGCAGCTACTCAGCCAGGGAAACAGGCAGACAGTCAGAGAACCAGGCAGCCAGCCAGGGAAACAGGCAGACAGTCAGAGAACCAGGCAGCCAGCCAGGGAAACAGGCAGACAGTCAGAGAACCAGGCAGCCAGCCAGGGAAACAGGCAGCCAGCCAGAGAACCAGGCAGCCAGCCAGGCAGCTACTCAGCCAGGGAAACAGGCAGCCAGCCAGGCAGCTACTCAGCCAGGGAAACAGGCAGACAGCCAGGCAGCTACTCAGCCAGGAAACAGGCAGACAGTCAGAGAACCAGGCAGCCAGCCAGGGAAACAGGCAGACAGTCAGAGAACCAGGCAGCCAGCCAGGGAAACAGGCAGACAGTCAGAGAACCAGGCAGCCAGCCAGGCAGCTACTCAGCCAGGGAAACAGGCAGACAGTCAGAGACCCAGGCAGCCAGCCAGGCAGCTACTCAGCCAGGGAAACAGGCAGACAGTCAGAGACCCAGGCAGCCAGCCAGGCAGCTACTCAGCCAGGGAAACAGGCAGCCAGCCAGGCAGCTACTCAGCCAGGGAAACAGGCAGACAGTCAGAGAACCAGGCAGCCAGCCAGGCAGCTACTCAGCCAGGGAAACAGGCAGACAGTCAGAGACCCAGGCAGCCAGCCAGGCAGCTACTCAGCCAGGGAAACAGGCAGCCAGCCAGGCAGCTACTCAGCCAGGGAAACAGGCAGACAGTCAGAGACCCAGGCAGCCAGCCAGGCAGCTACTCAGCCAGGGAAACAGGCAGACAGTCAGAGACCCAGGCAGCCAGCCAGGCAGCTACTCAGCCAGGGAAACAGGCAGCCAGCCAGGCAGCTACTCAGCCAGGGAAACAGGCAGCCAGCCAGGCAGCTACTCAGCCAGAAAAAACAGGCAGACAGTCAGAGAACCAGGCAGCCAGCCAGGCAGCTACTCAGCCAGGGAAACAGGCAGGCAGAGAGACAGTAGCCGAGTCACACACAGGCAGGAGTAGTGAGCAGGCAGGCAGCCGAGTCACTAGCAACGCAAACCAATGACAGGCCCCCGGAGGGAGCGCAAGGTGGGGAGGAGGGGGAGTCAGCAAGCGCTTCTGCCTGGGCAAGACGAGAACAGCTGCAGCTCTCTCTCTCTCTCTTTCTCTCTCTCTCCGCTTTCCCTGCCCTTTCTCTCTCTCCACTTTTCATCCCCTTTCTCTGTATCTCTCTCTCTCCTTTAGTTCATGCTATTTTAATATTGAACCATCTAAATTCAGTTATTTTAACAGTAGCATGACAGAATTGATCCAACATTCCCCAAGCCTCCTACGGTACAGAGCAGGAGGACGATGACTTGGCAACAAAGAAAGTTTGAGTGATTTGATTTGGGCGATTCTGAGAGCATTCAATCATATTGTGAATGTCGATTTGGCTTGATCAATTTCTCCCTGAGATGAAGTTGCCCTGTCTGTCTGTGATTGTTTGTCCGTCTATCAAGTCGGTCAAGCTGTCTGCCTGTCCATCAAATGAAATGTATTCATATAGCCCTTCGTACATCAGCTGATATCTCAAAGTGCTGTACAGAAACCCAGCCTAAAACCCCAAACAGCAAGCAATGCAGGTGTAGAAGCACGGTGGCTAGGAAAAACTCCCTAGAAAGGTCAAAACCTAGGAAGAAACCTATTTAGGAACCAGGCTATGAGGGTGGCCAGTCCTCTTCTGGCTGTGCCGGTGGAGATGGAGATTATAACAGAACATAACCAATATGTTCAAATGTTCATAAATGACCAGCATGGTCCAAAAATAATAATCACAGGCAGAACAGTTGAAACTGGAGCAGCAGCATGGCCAGGTGGACTGGGGACAGCAAGGAGTCATCATGTCAGGTAGTCCTGGGGCATGGTCCTTGGGCTTAGGTCCTCCGAGAGAGAGAAAGAAAGAAGGAGAGAATTAGAGAACGCACACTTAGATTCACACAGGACACCGAATAGGACAGGAGAAGTACTCCAGATATAACAAACTGACCCAAGCCACCCGACACAAACTACTGCAGCATAAATGCTGGAGGGGTCAGGAGACACTGTGGCCCCATCCGAGGACACCCTCGGACAGGGCCAAACAGGAAGGATATAACCCCACCCACTTTGCCAAAGCACAGCCCCCACACCATGAAATGGATATCTTCAACCACCAACTTATCATCCTGAGACAAGCCATCTGTATGGCTGTCTGCCCATTTGTCTGTCTGTCTTTCTATCTATAGGGAGAGACCTTTAGTCTAGAATGCTCTCTGCTGACATCTGTAGTAGTTTATATTTTAATAATTGTTGTTTGTTACATTTTATTACATTTGTGATGGATGACTTTTCTGGTAGTGGATGTAGTCTGTGTCGTGACTACCGTTAATGTGGATGTAGTCTGTGTTGTACCATTAATGTGGATGTAGTCTGTGTCGTGACTACCATTAATGTGGATGTAGTCTGTGTCGTGACTACCATTAATGTGGATGTAGTCTGTGTGACTACCATTAATGTGGATGTAGTCTGTGTCGTGACTACCATTAATGTGGATGTAGTCTGTGTCGTGTCTACCATTAATGTGGATGTAGTCTGTGTCGTGACTACCATTAATGTGGATGTAGTCTGTGTCGTGTCTACCATTAATGTGGATGTAGTCTGTGTCGTGTCGTGACTACCATTAATGTGGATGTAGTCTGTGTCGTGACTACCATTAATGTGGATGTAGTCTGTGTCGTGTGACTACCATTAATGTGGATGTAGTCTGTGTCGTGTCGTGACTACCATTAATGTGGATGTAGTCTGTGTCGTGTCTACCATTAATGTGGATGTAGTCTGTGTCGTGTCGTGACTACCATTAATGTGGATGTAGTCTGTGTCGTGACTACCATTAATGTGGATGTAGTCTGTGTCGTGACGTGACTACCATTAATGTGGATGTAGTCTGTGTCGTGACTACCATTAATGTGGATGTAGTCTGTGTCGTGACTACCATTAATGTGGATGTAGTCTGTGTCGTGACTACCATTAATGTGGATGTAGTCTGTGTCGTGACTACCATTAATGTGGATGTAGTCTGTGTCGTGACTACCATTAATGTGGATGTAGTCTGTGTCGTGACTACCATTAATGTGGAGGTAGTCTGTGTCGTGTCGTGACTACCATTAATATGGATGTAGTCTGTGTCGTGACTACCATTAATGTGGATGTAGTCTGTGTCGTGACTACCATTAATGTGGATGTAGTCTGTGTCGTGTCGTGACTACCATTAATGTGGATGTAGTCTGTGTCGTGACTACCATTAATGTGGATGTAGTCTGTGTCGTGACTACCATTAATGTGGATGTAGTCTGTGTCGTGACTACCATTAATGTGGATGTAGTCTGTGTCGTGACTACCATTAATGTGGATGTAGTCTGTGTCGTGACTACCATTAATGTGGATGTAGTCTGTGTCGTGACTACCATTAATGTGGATGTAGTCTGTGTCGTGACTACCATTAATGTGGATGTAGTCTGTGTCGTGACGTGACTACCATTAATGTGGATGTAGTCTGTGTCGTGACTACCATTAATGTGGATGTAGTCTGTGTCGTGACTACCATTAATGTGGATGTAGTCTGTGTCGTGACTACCATTAATGTGGATGTAGTCTGTGTCGTGACTACCATTAATGTGGATGTAGTCTGTGTCGTGACTACCATTAATGTGGATGTAGTCTGTGTCGTGACTACCATTAATGTGGATGTAGTCTGTGTCGTGACTACCATTAATGTGGATGTAGTCTGTGTCGTGACTACCATTAATGTGGATGTAGTCTGTGTCGTGACTACCGTTAATGTGGATGTAGTCTGTGTCGTGACTACCGTTAATGTGGATGTAGTCTGTGTCGTGACTACCGTTAATGTGGATGTAGTCTGTGTCGTGACTACCATTAATGTGGATGTAGTCTGTGTCGTGACTACCATTAATGTGGATGTAGTCTGTGTCGTGACTACCATTAATGTGGATGTAGTCTGTGTCGTGACTACCATTAATGTGGATGTAGTCTGTGACGTGACTACCATTAATGTGGATGTAGTCTGTGTCGTGACTACCATTAATGTGGATGTAGTCTGTGTCGTGACTACCATTAATGTGGATGTAGTCTGTGTCGTGACTACCATTAATGTGGATGTAGTCTGTGTCGTGACTACCGTTAATGTGGATGTAGTCTGTGACGTGACTACCGTTAATGTGGATGTAGTCTGTGTCGTGACTACCGTTAATGTGGATGTAGTCTGTGTCGTGACTACCGTTAATGTGGATGTAGTCTGTGTCGTGACTACCATTAATGTGGATGTAGTCTGTGTCGTGATGTGACTACCATTAATGTGGATGTAGTCTGTGTCGTGTCGTGACTACCATTAATGTGGATGTAGTCTGTGTCGTGTCGTGACTACCATTAATGTGGATGTAGTCTGTGTCGTGACGTGACTACCATTAATGTGGATGTAGTCTGTGTCGTGACTACCATTAATGTGGATGTAGTCTGTGTCGTGACTACCATTAATGTGGATGTAGTCTGTGTCATGACTACCGTTAATGTGGATGTAGTCTGTGTCGTGTCGTGACTACCATTAATGTGGATGTAGTCTGTGTCGGATGTCGTGACTACCATTAATGTGGATGTAGTCTGTGTCGTGTCGTGACTACCATTAATGTGGATGTAGTCTGTGTCGTGACTACCATTAATGTGGATGTAGTCTGTGTCGTGACGTGACTACCATTAATGTGGATGTAGTCTGTGTCGTGTGTGACTACCATTAATGTGGATGTAGTCTGTGTCGTGACTACCATTAATGTGGATGTAGTCTGTGTCGTGACTACCATTAATGTGGATGTAGTCTGTGTCGTGTCTACCATTAATGTGGATGTAGTCTGTGTCGTGACTACCATTCATGTGGATGTAGTCTGTGTCGTGTCGTGACTACCATTAATGTGGATGTAGTCTGTGTCGTGACTACCATTAATGTGGATGTAGTCTGTGTCGTGACTACCATTAATATGGATGTAGTCTGTGTCGTGACTACCATTAATATGGATGTAGTCTGTGTCGTGACTACCATTAATGTGGATGTAGTCTGTGTCGTGACTACCATTAATGTGGATGTAGTCTGTGTCGTGACTACCATTAATGTGGATGTAGTCTGTGTCGTGACTACCATTAATGTGGATGTAGTCTGTGTCGTGACTACCATTAATGTGGATGTAGTCTGTGTCGTGACTACCATTAATGTGGATGTAGTCTGTGTCGTGTCGTGACTACCATTAATGTGGATGTAGTCTGTGTCGTGACTACCATTAATGTGGATGTAGTCTGTGTCGTGACTACCATTAATGTGGATGTAGTCTGTGTCGTGACTACCATTAATGCGATGACGGCTATTCATCCAATTATTACGCGATTAAATTAATCATATAACAAATAATTAAGTATTCATTTGGGGCACCGTGGAAAAAGTTTATTTTAACAAGTTTGCAGTTTCCCGACTTAACTCAAAATATCAGAATATATTGATATACTGTCATCCATCATTAATTTGCTCCTATTTCAGTCTCATTCTGATACATCGTAATATCCTATATATCTGCACAAACCCTAGTCTCCATGAGGAATCAGCGATAAATAATGCAGCCAATTTGTGTATTTACTAAATAACTAAAAAATCACACACACAGGATAGATTATACACTGATTACTAACACGGTGCAATGAAAAGTCCCTAGTGGACTAACCCGATATGACGGCTTGTTACACAATGAAAAGTCCCTAGTGGACTAACCTGATATCACGGCTTGTTACACAATGAAAAGTCCCTAGTGGACTAACCCGATATGATGGCTTGTTACACAATGAAAGGTCCCTAGTGGACTAACCCGATATGACGGATTGTTACATAATGAAAGGTCCCTAGTGGACTAACCTGATATGACGGCTTGTTCCACAATGAAAGGTCCCTAGTGGACGAACCCGATATGACGGCTTGTTACATAATGAAAAGGGTTGGGAAAAGAAAGAGCGACAAAGAAATTAAACTATCGTACATACAGTTGAATAATACGCTCATCGTAAAATATGGATAGTTATCACCCTAACAACCGCTCATTTGGATTTAGAAATGCAATGTACATATTTACGCAATGTCTTTGTACTCTCTCTGTTGAAATCGCCCGATCCGTCTGTGACGAATAGTTCGACATAAAGTAGTGGTCCTTCTGTGGCTCAGTTGGTAGAGCATGGCGCTTGTAACGCCAGGGTAGTGGGTTCGATTCCCGGGACCACCCATACGTAGAATGTATGCACACATGACTGTAAGTCGCTTTGGATAAAAGCGTCAGCTAAATGGCATATATTATTAGTATTATTATTCTATATTATATATATAAGTCTCTGGTTGCCCACCATGTCCTTTGTTCTGGAAGTGTCTGTTTAGAATGGAAAAACGGCAGACCACATGGTGGTGGAAGGAAATGCTCTTCCCGTCTCGTCCACCGTTAGACTGAATCCTTCAAAGGTACACACGTGGTGGTCCTCGGTCGAGTTTACTAGACTACAATGAAAAGTCCCTAGTGGACTAACCTGATACAAAGGCTTAAACAATCTGGGGGAAAAGGGGCGTTCCTCCTTTTGGCATAATGTCACGTGGGCGTGGTTACCGACTGGGTAAAACTTTACATGAAAAATAATTATAATTTAGAAGGCTAAAATCACATTTCATCTTCTCACAAATAGTTTCATATTTAATCGTATAAGTTCCCCAACATTTAGATCTGATAACTAGGACGTATACATTGTTAGAATTACCATTATTTGGTTACACCGTTCTTAATGATATCACAAAACAACAACTTATTTGACATGATTTTTGTTTTGAGCCCCACCAACCATTTCCCACATTCTGTCTGTCTGACTGTCTGTCTGTCTCTCTGTCTGACTGTCTGTCTCTCTGTCTGACTGTCTGTCTCTCTGTCTGACTGTCTGTCTCTCTGTCTGACTGTCTGTCTGTCTCTCTCTCTCTCACCAACCATTTCCCACATTCTGTCTGTCTGTCTGACTGTCTGACTGTCTGTCTGTCTCTCTCTCTCACCAACCATTTCCCACATTCTGTCTGTCTGACTGACTGTCTGACTGTCTGACTGTCTCTCTCTGTCTGTCTGTCTGTCTCTCTCTCTCTCTCACCAACCATTTCCTACATTCTGTCTGTCTGACTGTCTGTCTGACTGTCTGTCTGTCTCTCTCTCTCCATGATAACATCTCAGTAGTGTTGTCATGTGTTCCTGTCTGTAACCTGATAGTTCATCTCTGATGATCTATTCATGTCCTGTGTTCCTGTCTCTAACCTGATAGTTCATCTCTGCAAGCATTCCCTGTGCTATATCAACCAGTGGTGCCAACCAGACAGTGGTGCTGTATCAACCCCAACCAGACAGTGGTGCTGTACCAACCCCAACCAGACAGTGGTGCTGTACCAACCCCAACCAGACAGTGGTGCTGTACCAACCCCAACCAGACAGTGGTGCTGTACCAACCCCAACCAGACAGTGGTGCTGTACCAACCCCAACCAGACAGTGGTGCTGTACCAACCCCAACCAGACAGTGGTGCTGTACCAACTCCAACCAGACAGTGGTGCTGTACCAACCCCAACCAGACAGTGGTGCTGTACCCAACACAGACCCTGTATGGACCAGACATGGTGCTGTTACCAACACCAACCACACAGTGGTGCTGTTTTACCAGACAGTGGTGCAGTTTCAACCCAACAGACACTGGTGCTGTACACAAACCCACACACCAGACAGTGGTGCTGTACCAACCCCAACCAGACAGTGGTGCATACGCACACTGATTCCACCAGACAGACATCCTGTAACACCAGTTCTGTAATTTGAATTAGAGGAAGTGGTGCTGTAGCTCAACCCCAAACTGGAAAGGTGCCTTCTAACATGCAGATGGTGAATATCGAATACAGTGATTGGTCCGTTCAGTCCCCAAACCCCAGTCCCCTGTCCCTCTTTCCACTCCCCCTGTCCCTCTCCACTCCCTGGTGCCACTCCATCTTTCCTCCCCTGTCCCCAGACAGTGGTGCTGTCCCCCTTCCCATCCCCTGTCCCTCTTTTCCTCCCTGTCCCCTGTACCAACCCTTAACCTCTTTCAGTGGTGCTGTCCCCTCAACACAGTGGTGCTGTCCCTCCCAACATCTTTCCACTCCAGTGGTGCTGTACCACTCCCCTGTCCCCTCTCCCATCCCTGTCCCTCTTTTCAACCCCAACCCCTAGTGGTGCTGTACCCCTGTCCCAACCAGACAGTGGTGCTGTCCCTCTTTCCACTCTGGACTCTTTTACACTCCCTGTGTTTTCCCATCCCTGTCCCACTTTCACTCACACACACCCACACCTCTTTCCACTCCCCTGTCCCTCTTCCACATCCCCTGTCCCTCTCACATCCCAGTGGTGAACAGTCCCTCTCCCCAACCTCTTTCCAGTGGTGCTTCCCAGGAAGCCCACAGCAGCTCAGATTCCCATGGCAACTGGAAAGGGTTCCTTCCAACATGCAGATGGTGAATATCGAATACAGTGATTGGTCCGTCTTTCCACTCCTGCCCCAGTAGTATCCCCTGTCCCTCTTTCCACTCCCTGTCCCCTGTCCACTCACCTCTGTCCCTCTTTCCAACACTCCACTCCCCTGTCCCTCTCTCCACTGTCCCTCTCTCCCATCCCCTATCCCTCTTTTCACTCCCCTGTCCCCTCTCAACTCCCTGTCCCTCTTTCACCTCTTCTGTCCCTCTTTCCACTGTCCCCCTCTCCCATCCCCTGTCCTCTTTCCACATCTTTCCTGTCCCTCTTTCCACTGTCCCTCTTTCCACTCCCCTGTCCCTCTTTCCACTCCACTCCCCTGTCCCAACTCACCACCCCTTCCCTCTTTCCACTCCCTGTCCCTCTTCCACTCCCCTGTCTCTCTCTGCACTCCCCTGTCCCTCTTTCCACTCCACTGTCCCTCTCTCCCCATCCCCTGTCCCTCTTTCCCTCCCTTGACCCTCTCACTTCCCTGTCCCTCTTTCCACTCCCCATGTCCCTCTCTCCACTCCCCTGTCCCTCTTTCCACTCCTCTGTCCCTTTTCCATCCCCTGTCCCTCTTTCCACTCCCCTGTCCCTCTTTCCACTCCCCTGTCCCTTTCCACTCCCCTGTCCCTTTCTCCCACTCCCCTGTCCCTCTTTCCACTCGCCTTTCCCTCCCCTGTCCCTCTTTCCACTCCCTGTCCCTCTTTCCACTCCCTGTCCCTCTTTCCCTCCCTCTCTCCACTCCCTGTCCCTCTTTCCACTCCCTTGTCCCTCTTTCCACTCCCCTGTCCCTCTGTCCACTCCCTCTCTCCACTCCCCTGTCCCTCTTTCCACTCCCTCTTTCCACTTCCCTGTCCCTCTCTCCACTCCCTCTGTCCCTCTTTCCATCCCTCTTTCCACTGTCCCCTCTCCACTCTCTCCTCCCCTGTCCCTCTTTCCACTCCCTGTCCCTCTTTCCACTCCCCTGTCCCTCTCTCCCACTCCCCTGTCCCTCTCTCAACTCCCCTGTCCCTCTCTCCACTCCCCTGTCCACTCTTTCCACTCGCCTCCACTCCCCTGTCCCTCTTTCCACTCCCCTGTCCCTCTTCCACTCCCCTGTCCCTCTCTCCACTCCCATGTCCCTCTTTCCACTCCCCTGTCCCTCTCCCATCCCCTATCCCTCTTTTCCACTCCCCTGTCCCCTCTCAACTCCCCTGTCCCTCTTTCACTCTTCTGTCCCTCTTTCCACTCCACTGTCCCCCTCTCCCATCCCCTGTCCCTCTTTCCACTCCCATGTCCCTCTTTCCACTCCCTGTCCCTCTTTCCACTCCCCTGTCCCTCTTTCCACTCCCTGTCCTCTTTCCACTCCTCTTTCCACTCCCTGTCCTCTTTCCACTCCCCTGTCCCTCTTTCCACTCCCCTGTCCCTCTCTCCACTCCCCTGTCCCTCTCTCCACTCCCCTGTCCCTCTTTCCACTCCCCTGTCCCTCTCTCCCATCCCCCTGTCCCTCTTTCCACTCCCTTGACCCTCTCTCCACTTCCCTGTCCCTCTTTCCACTCCCCTGTTCCTCTTTCCACTCCCTCTCTCCACTTCCCTGTCCCTCTTTCCACTCCCTGTCCCTTTTCCATCCCCTGTCCCTCTTTCCACTCCCCTGTCCCTCTCTCCACCCCCTGTCCCTCTCTCCACTCCCCTGTCCCTCTCCACTCCCTGTCCTCTTTCCACTCCACTCCCCCTGTCCCTCTTTCCACTCCCCTGTCCCTCTCTCCACTCCCTGTCCCTCTTTCCACTCCCTCTCTCCACTCCCCTGTCCCTCTTTCCACTCCCCTCTTTCCACTCCCCTGTCCCTCTCTCCACTCCCCTGTCCCTCTTTCCACTCCCTCTCTCCACTCCCCTGTCCCTCTTTCCACTCCCTCTTTCCACTCCCTGTCCCTCTCTCCACTGATCTCTCCACTCCCTGTCCCTCTTTCCATTCCCCTGTCCCTCTTTCCACTCCCCTGTCCCTCTCTCCACTCCCTCTCTCCACTCCCTGTCCCTCTTTCCATTCCCTGTCCCTCTTTCCACTCCCTGTCCCTCTCTCCACTCCCCTGTCCCTCTCTCCCTCCCTCTATCCACTCCCCCCTCTTTCCATTCCCCTGTCCTCTTTCCACTCCCTGTCCTCTTTCCACTCCCTCTCTCCACTCCCCTGTCCTCTTTCCACTCCCTCTCCACTCCCCTGTCCCTCTCTCCACTCCCCTGTCCCTCTTTCCACTCCCTCTCTCCACTCCCCTGTCCCTCTTTCCACTCCCTCTTTCCACTTCCCTGTCCCTCTTTCCACTCCCCTGTCCCTCTCTCCACTCCCTCTCTCCACTCCCCTGTCCCTCTTTCCATTCCCCTGTCCCTCTTTCCACTCCCCTGTCCCTCTCTCCACTCCCCTGGCCCTCTTTCCACTTCCCTGTCCCTCTTTCCACTTCCCTGTCCCTCTTCCACTTCACTGTCCCTCTTTCCACTCCCCTGTCCCTCTTTCCACTCCCCTGTCCCTCTTTCCACTCCCTCTCCTCTCCACTCCCTCTCTCCCACTCCCCTGTCCCTCTTTCCACTCCCTCTCTCCCATCCCTGTCCCTCTTTCCACTCCCCTGTCCCTCTCTCCACTCCCCTGTCCCTCTCTCCACTCCCCTGTCCCTCTTTCCACTTCCCTGTCCCTCTTTCCACTCCCCTGTCCCTCTTTCCACTCCCTCTCTCCACTCCCTGTCCCCTTTCCATCCCCCTGTCCCTCTTTCCACTCCCCTGTCCCTCTTCCACTCCCCTGTCCCTCTTTCCACTCCCCTGTCCCTCTTTCCACTCCCCTGTCCCTCTTTCCACTCCCCTGTCCCTCTCTCCACTCCCCTGTCCCTCTTTCCACTCCCTGTCCCTCTTTCCACCCCCTGTCCCCTTTCCACTCCCTGTCCCTCTCTCCACTCCCCTGTCCCTCTTTCCACTCCCCTGTCCCTCTTTCCACTCCCTCTCTCCACTCCCCTGTCCCTCCCACTCCCCTGTCCCTCTTTCCACTCCCTCTCTCCATCCCCTGTCCCTCTTTCCACTCCCCTGTCCCTCTTTCCACTCCTCTTTCCACTCCCCTGTCCCTCTTTCCACTCCCCTGTCCCTCTTTCCACTCCCTCTTTCCACTCCCCTGTCCCTTTCTCCCATCCCCTGTCCCTCTCTCCACTCCCCTGTCCCTCTCTCCACTCCCCTGTCCCTCTTTCCACTCCCCTGTCCCTCTCTCCCCTCCCCTGTCCCTCTTTCCACTCCCCTGTCCCTCTCTCCACTTCCCTGTCCCTCTTTCCACTCCCCTGTTCCTCTTTCCACTCCCTCTCTCCACTTCCCTGTCCCTCTTTCCACTCCCCTGTCCCTTTTCCATCCCCTGTCCCTCTTTCCACTCCCCTGTCCCTCTCTCCACTCCCCTGTCCCTCTCTCCCTCCCCTGTCCCTCTTTCCACTCCCCTGTCCCTCTCTCCACTCCCTGTCCCTCTTTCCACTCCCCTGTCCTCTTTCCACTCGCCTTTCCACTCCCCTGTCCCTCTTTCCACTCCCTGTCCCTCTTTCCACTCCCCTGTCCCTCTTTCCACCCTCTCCTCCTTTCCACTCCCTGTCCCTCTTTCCACTCCCCTGTCCCCCTCTCCCATCCCCTGTCCCTCTTTTCACTCCCCTGTCCCTCTCCACTCCCTTGTCCCTCTTTCCACTCCCTCTTTCCACTCCCCTGTCCCCTCCACTCCCTGTCCTCTTTCCACTCCATCTTTCCACTCCCTGTCCCTCTTTCCACTCCCCTGTCCCCTCTCCCACCCCCTGTCCCTCTTTTCACTCCCTGTCCCTCTCAACTTCCTGTCCCTCTTTCCCTCTTCTTGTCCCTCTTTCCACTCCACTGTCCCCTGTCCCTCTTTCCACTCCCCTGTCCCTCTTTCCACTCCCTGTCCCTCTTTCCACTCCCCTGTCCCTCTTTCCACTCCTCTCCACTCCCTGTCCCTCTTTCCACTCCCCCTCTTTCCCTCTTTCCACTCCCCTGTCCCTCTTCTCCCATCCCTGTCCCTCTCTCCACTCCCCTGTCCCTCTCTCCACTCCCTGTCCCTCTTTCCACTCCCCTGTCCCTCTCTCCCATCCCCCTGTCCTCTTTCCACTCCCTTGTCCCTCTCTCCACTTCCTGTCCCTCTTTCCACTCCCCTGTTCCCTTTCTTTCCACTTCCCTGTCCCTCTTTCCACTCCCCTGTCCCTTTTCCATCCCCTGTCCCTCTCTCCACTCCCCTGTCCCTCTCTCCCACTCCCCTGTCCCTCTTTCCACTCCCTGTCCCTCTCCCACTCCCTGTCCCTCTTCCACTCCCCTGTCCCTCTTTCCACTCCACTCCCCTGTCCCTCTTTCCACTCCCCTGTCCCTCTCTCCACTCCCCTGTCCCTCTTTTCCACTCCCTCTCTCCACTCCCCTGTCCCTCTTTCCACTCCCTCCCACTCCCTGTCCCTCTCTCCACTCCCCTGTCCCTCTTTCCACTCCCTCTCCCACTCCCCTGTCCCTCTTTCCACTCCCTCTTTCCACTCCCTGTCCCTCTCTCCACTCCCTCCCTCTCCACTCCCCTGTCCCTCTTTCCATTCCCCTGTCCCTCTTTCCACTCCCCTGTCCCTCTCTCCACTCCCTCTCTCCACTCCCCTGTCCCTCTTTCCATTCCCCTGTCCCTCTTTCCACTCCCCTGTCCCTCTCTCCACTCCCCTGTCCCTCTCTCCACTCCCCTATCCACTCCCCTGTCCCTCTTTCCATTCCCTGTCCCTCTTTCCACTCCCCTGTCCCTCTTTCCACTCCCTTTCTCCACTCCCTGTCCCTCTTTCCACTCCCTGTTTCCACTCCCTATCCCTCTCTCCACTCCCCTGTCCCTCTTTCCACTCCCTCTCTCCACTCCCCTGTCCCTCTTTCCTGTCCTCTTTCCACTTCCCTGTCCCTCTTTCCACTCCCTGTCCCTCTCTCCACTCCCCTGGTCCCCTGTCCCTCTTTCCATTCCCTGTCCCTCTTTCCACTCCCTGTCCTCTCTCCACTCCCCTGGCCCTCTTTCCACTTCCCTGTCCCTCTTTCCACTTCCCTGTCCCTCTTTCCACTTCACTGTCCCTCTTTCCACTCCCCTGTCCCTCTTTCCACTCCCTGTCCCTCTTTCCACTCCCCTGTCCCTCTCTCCACTCCCTCTCTCCACTCCCCTGTCCATCTTTCCACTCCCCTGTCCCTCTTTCCACTCCCTCTTTCCACTCCCCTGTCCCTCTCTCCACTCCCCTGTCCCTCTTTCCATCCCTGTCCTCTTTCCACTTCCCTGTCCCTCTTTCCACTCCCCTGTCCCTCTTTCCACTCCCTCTCTCCTCCCTGTCCTTTCCATCCCCCTGTCCCTCTCTCCACTCCCTGTCCCTCTTTCCACTCCCCCTGTCCCTCTTTCCACTCCCCTGTCCCTCTTTCCACTCCACTCCCTGTCCCTCTTTCCACTCCAATGTCCCTCTTTCCACTCCCTGTCCCTCTCTCCACTCCCCTGTCCCTCTTTCCACTCCCTGTCCCTCTTTCCACCCCCTGTCCCCCTTTCCACTCCCTGTCCCTCTCTCCACTCCCCTGTCCCTCTTTCACTCCCCTGTCCCTCTTTCCACTCCCTCTCTCCACTCCCCTGTCCCTCTTTCCACTCCCTCTCTCCACTCCCTGTCCCTCTTTCCCTCCCTGTCCCTCTTTCCACAGCCCCATCCCTGTCCCTCTTTCCACTCCCTGGATCCATCCCCTGTCCCTCTTTCCTCCCTGTCCCTCTTTCCACTCCCCTGGCCCTCTTTCCACTTCCCTGTCCCTCCACTCCCTCTTCCACTCCCCTGTCCCTCTCTCCACTCCCCTGTCCCTTTTCCATCCCTCCTCTCTCCACTCCCCTGTCCCTCTTTCCACTCCCCTGTCCTTTTCCATCCCCCTGTCCCTCTTTCCACTCCCCTGTCCCTCTTTCCACCCCCTGTCCCCCTTTCCACTCCCCTGTCCCTCTTTCCACTCCCCTGTCCCTCTTTCCACTCCCCTGTCCCTCTTTCCACTCCCTCTCTCACTTCCCTGTCCTCTTTCCACTCCCTCTCTCCAGACTGTCCCTCTTTCCACTCCCTGTCCCTCTTTCCACTCCCCTGTCCCCCTCTCCCATCCCTCGTCCCCCTCGTCCCCCTCTCCCATCCCCTGTCCCCTCCTCTCTCCCCTGTCCCCTCCTCTCTCCCCCTAAGCTGATGAAGATGACGATAAAGGCTCTTTCTCAGTGACGTTCTGTGTTGCCGCGGGTGATTAGGAACGATGAGTCACTCTTAAGTGTGTGACAGAGACAGAGACCAGGTCATGTCACAGGACCACAGGTAGTTAACTAGTGACGACAGCACTAGTCTGTGTGACTGTGTGTGTGTGTGTGTGTGTGTGTGTGTGTGTGTGTGTGTGTGTGAGGCTACAGAGACCAGGTCATGTCACAGGACCACAGGTATTTAACTACTGACGACAGCACTAGTCTGTGTGTGTGTGTGTGTGTGAGGCTACAGAGACCAGGTCACATCACCAGACCACAGGACAGGGTGGGTGACATGGGTAATTAGCTAATGTGATGGATGTCATGCTGCTGTCTTATCAATATGCTTTCCTATTCCTCCCTCACAGCCAGACTGTATCTTATCAATAGGCCTTCCTATTCCTCCCTCACAGCCAGACTGTATCAATAGGCCTTCCTATTCCTCCCTCACAGCCAGACTGGATCAATATGCCTTCCTATTCCTCCCTCACAGCCAGACTGGATCAATAGGCCTTCCTATTCCTCCTCACAGCCAGACTGGATCAGCCAGACTGGATCAATAGGCCTTCCTATTCCTCCCTCACAGCCAAACTGGATCAATATGCTTTCCTACTCCTCCTCACAGCCAGACTGGATCAATAGGCCTTCCTATTCCTCCCTCACAGCCAGACTGGATCAATATGCCTTCCTATTCCTCCCTCACAGCCAGACTGGATCAATAGGCCTTCCTATTCCTCCCTCACAGCCAGACTGGATCAATAGGCCTTCCTATTCCTCCCTCACAGCCAGACTGGATCAATAGGCCTTCCTATTCCTCCCTCACAGCCAGACTGGATCAATAGGCCTTCCTATTCCTCCCTCACAGCCAGACTGGATCAATATGCCTTCCTATTCCTCCCTCACAGCCAGACTGGATCAATAGGCCTTCCTATTCCTCCCTCACAGCCAGACTGGATCAATAGGCCTTCCTATTCCTCCCTCACAGCCAGACTGGATCAATAGGCCTTCCTACTCCTCCTCCAGCGAAAGGGGACCAATCCCCATGGGTTACACCAACAGCAGCAAGGGTATAGGGGTTTTTCAGCCTCGTTTTCAGCAGCTCAGTCCACTCTCAAAAAGCCTGGAGTTTCACCCCAGGATGAGGGAGAGGAGGAAAGGATGAGGGAGAGAGGAAAGGATGAGGGAGAGGAGGAAAGGATGAGGGAGAGGAGGAAAGGATGAGGGAGAGGAGGAAAGGAGTGTGGATGGAAAGGAAGGGGGAAGGGGAAAAGGAAGTGAAGATGGAGGAAGGAAGGAAGGAAGGAAGGAAGGAAGGAAGGAAGGAAGGAAGGAAGGAAGGAAGGAAGGAAGGAGAGGAGGAAGGAAGGGGAGGGAGGAAAGGATGAGGAGAGGAGGAAAGGAGGAGGAGAATGGAGGACAGGAGGAGGGAAAGGAAGGAAGGAAGGAAGGAAGGAAGGAAGGAAGGAAGGAAGGAAGGAAGGAAGGAAGGAAGGAAGGAAGGAAGGAAGGAAGGAAGGAAGGAGAGGAAGGAGAGGAAGGAAGGAAGGAAGGAAGGAAGGAAGGAAGGAAGGAAGGAAGGATGGAGGGAAGGAAGGAAGGAAGGAAGGAAGGAAGGAAGGAAGGAAGGAATTCAAGAAGGAAATGCACCCTATTCCCTATGATCAGGAGATGACCAAGGGAGGAAATGCACACATCCTGGATCAGTGGACCAGAAATGGAGATTCTCCTGGTTGTGCAACAAGAACACACTATTTGTGGTCCTTCATTGGTTTTTGTCAGATGAAGGACCAAGGAAATGCACCCTATTCCTATGTAGTGCACTACTATTGACCAAGGGGAAATGCACCCTATTCCCTATGTAGTGCACTACTATTGACCAAGGGGAAATGCACCTATTCCCTATGTAGTGCACTACTATTGACCAAGGGGAAATGCACCCTATTCCCTATGTAGTGCACTACTATTGACCAAGGGGAAATGCACCCTATTCCCTATGTAGTGCACTACTATTGACCAAGGGAAATGCACCTATTCCTATGTAGTGCACTACTATTGACCAGGAAATGCACCCTATTCCTATGTAGTGCACTACTATTGACCAAGACTCATTGACCAAGACTATTCCTAATTGCACCCTATTCCCTATGTAGTGCACTACTATTGACCAAGGGAAATGACTATTGACCAAGGACCAAGGAAATGCACCCTATTCCCTATGTAGTGCACTACTATTGACCAAGGGGAAATGCACCTATTCCCTATGTAGTGCACTACTATTGACCAAGGGGAAATGCACCTATTCCCTATGTAGTGCACTACTATTGACCAAGGGAAATGCACCCTATTCCCTATGTAGTGCACTACTATTGACCAAGGGGAATGCACCCTATTCCTATGTAGTGCACTACTATTGACCAAGGGGAAATGCACCCTATTCCCTATGTAGTGCACTACTATTGACCAAGGGGAAATGCACCCTATTCCCTATGTAGTGCACTACTATTGACCAAGGGGAAATGCACCCTATTCCCTATTTGTAGTGCACTACTATTGACCAAGGAGAAATGCACCCTATTCCATATGTAGTGCACTGCTATTGACCAAGGGCAAATTACCCTTTCTCCTAGAGTGCACTGCTATCCCTTAAATGCTCCCTATTCCCTATGTAGTCCACTCTATTCTCCCTTCTTCTCTGCCTCTCTCTCCTTCCCTTGTTCTCTATCCCTATTGACCAAGGGGAAATGCACCTCTATTCCTCTCCTAGTTCTCTATCCCTATTCTCCTCTCCTCTCTGCTCTCCTATTCTCCTATCCCTTATTCTCTGCTCTCCTTCTTCTCTCCCTCTCTCTCCTCTCCCTTCTTCCTATCCCTATTCTCTCCTATCTGACCCTCCTCTCCTCTTCTCTCCCTCTTCCCTCTCTCTCCTCACTCTCCCTCTCCTCTCTCTTCTCTCTCCTCTCCCTCTTCTCCTTCTATCCTCTCTTCCTCTCTCCTCTCCCTCTTCTCCTCTCCCTAGTCTCCTCTCCCTTCTTCTCTTTTTTCTCTCCTTCTCTTCCCTATCAGTCACTCTCCCTCTCCTCTCTCTCCTCTCCCTCTCTCTCCCTCTCCTCTCCCTTCTTTCTCCTCTCTCTCCTCTCTCTTTTCTCCTCTCCTCTCCTCTCTTCCCCTCTCTCCCCTCTCCCTCTCTCTCCTCTCCTCTCCCTCTCTCCCTCTCTCTCTCTCCCTCCCTCTTCCCTCTCTCTCCCTCACTCTTCCTCTAAGGAAATCGCTCTCCTCTCCCTCTCTCTCCTCTCCCTTCTTCTCTCCCTCTCTCTTCTCTCTCTTTTCTCTCCTTCTTCTCTCCCTCCAATCTTCTTCTCCCTCTCCTCTCCCTCAGCTCTCCCTCTCTCCTTCTCTCCTCTCTCCTTCTTCTCTCCCTCTCTCTCCTCTCTCTTTTTCTCTCTCCCCTCTCTCTCCTCTCCTTCTCTCTCCCTCTCTCTCCTCTCCCTTCTTCTCTCCTCCCTTATTCTCCTCTCCCTCTCTCTCCCTCTCCTCCCTCCCTCTCCCTCTCTCTCCCTCTCTCTCCTCTCTCCCTCTCTCCCTCTCACTCTCCCTCTCCCTCTCTCTCGCTCTCCTCTCCCTCTCTCTCCTCACTCTTCCTCTCTCTCTCTCTCTCGCTCTCCTCTCCTCTCTCTCTCCTCTCCCTTCTTCTCTCCCTCTCTCTTCTCTCTCTTTTTCTCTCCTTCTCTCTCCCTCACTCACTCTCCCTCTCCTCTCCCTCACTCTCCCTCTCTCCCTCTCCTCTCCCTTCTTCTCTCCCTCTCTCTCTCCTCTCTCTTTTTCTCTCCCTCTCTCTCCTCCTCCTTCTCTCTCCCTCTCTCCTCTCCCTCTCTCTTCTCTCCATCTCTCTCCCTTTCCTCTTCCCCACGCTATCCCTCCTCTCCCTCTTCCCTTCTCTCCATTTCTCTCCTCCCTTTCCTCTCTCTTCTCCCTTTCTCTCCCTGTGGTTCTGGTTCCTGGGCCCACTTTGGTGCTGAGACGTAAGGCCTGGTTACTGGGTCCACTAATATAATGTACTTTAGGGTGTGTTGACTCACTCATCAGTATTGCCACTGAGATTCTGTGATATTTTGCACTTTGTGTCTGAATCGCCTTCGTGTCTGAATCGCCTTAGTGCCTGAATCATCTTAGTGTCTGAATCGTCTTAGTGCCTGAATCGTCTTAGTGTCTGAATCGCCTTAGTGCCTGAATCGCCTTAGTGTCTGAATCGCCTTAGTGTCTGAATCGTCTTAGTGCCTGAATCGTCTTAGTGCCTGAATCGTCTTAGTGTCTGAATCGCCTTAGTGCCTGAATCATTTTAGTGCCTGAATCGTCTTAGTGTCTGAATCGTCTTAGTGCCTGAATCGTCTTTAGTGTCTGAATCGTCTTAGTGTCTGAATCGTGTCTGAATCGCCTTAGTGCCTGGAATCGTTAGTGTCTGAATCTTAGTGCCTGAATCGTCTTAGTGTCTGAATCGTCTTAGTGTCTGAATCATCTTAGTGTCTGAATCATCTTAGTGTCTGAATCGAAGGTTTGAATATGCAGGTTTTGTCTGTTTTCTGTGATAATGATTTTTCACCAATGGGAACATTATTTTGTGTGATCACATTGGTGTGACTGTTCGTATCTGTCTCTCAACTGTCAATAACACAATAGATAAAATGTTCATTCTCACGCTCTCTCTCTTCCTCTTCTTCTCTCGCTCTCGCTCTCAATTCAATTAATTCTCTCTCTCTCCTCCAGAGAGGTGGAAGGTGAGTTGGAGGTGGTGTGGGTGGCAGCGACCAGAGAGAACCAAAGAATTAGAGAGACCCTCCAGGACTCCAGCCCATCTCTCACCTCCCTCAGCCCAGCCAGAGTGCACCATGGCAGGGGTCTGAGCGATGGACCCTCCCCCAGCTGGCTCTCCCACCCCCAGGATGAGGTGTGCTACCCCCGTCCGCACCCTGACAGCTCTGGCCCTCCTCCCTGCATCTCCTCTCCCCAGAGCGGCGGCCGGCCCGGCCTCCACCACAGCCCTATGTTCGAGTCTGACTCGGACCAGCACCAGAACCCCTCCTCAGATGAGAGCGAGAAGAACGGCATGGACTTCTATTCTTAGTGTCCTTTTTGTATTGGTCTTAGGGAAGACAAGTAGCCTGGTCCCAGATCTGTTTTAATAGCCTGGTCCCAGATCTGTTTTAATAGCCTGGTCCCAGATCTGTTTTAATAGCCTGGTCCCAGATCTGTTTTAGTAGCCTGGTCCCAGATCTGTTTTAGTAGCCTGGTCCCAGATCTGTTTTAGTAGCCTGGTCCCAGATCTGTTTTAGTAGCCTGGTCCCAGGTCTGATTTAGTAGCCTGGTCCCAGATCTGTTTAGTAGCCTGGTCCCAGATCTGTTTTAGTAGCCTGGTCGCAGATCTGTTTAGTAGCCTGGTCCCTGATCTGTTTAGTAGCCTGGTCCCAGATCTGTTTAGTAGCCTGGTCCCTGATCTGTTTAGTAGCCTGGTCCCAGATCTGTTTTAGTAGCCTGGTCCCAGATCTGTTTTAGTAGCCTGGTCCCAAATCTGTTTTAGTAGCCTGGTCCCAGATCTGTTTTAGTAACCTGGTCCCAGATCTGTTTCAGTAGCCTGGTCCCAGATCTGTTTCAGTAGCCTGGTCCCAGATCTGTTTTTAGTAGCCTGGTCCCTGATCTGTTTAGTAGCCTGGTCCCAGATCTGTTTTAGTAGCCTGGTCCCAGATCTGTTTTAGTAGCCTGGTCCCAGATCTGTTTTAGTAGCCTGGTCCCAGATCTGTTTTAGTAGCCTGGTCCCAGATCTGTTTTAGTAGCCTGGTCCCAGATCTGTTTTAGTAGCCTGGTCCCAGATCTGTTTTAGTAGCCTGGTCCCAGATCTGTTTTAGTAGCCTGGTCCCAGATCTGTTTTTAGTAGCCTGGTCCCAGATCTGTTTTTAGTAGCCTGGTCCCAGATCTGTTTCAGTAGCCTGGTCCCAGATCTGTTTTAGTAGCCTGGTCCCAAATCTGTTTTAGTAGCCTGGTCCCAGATCTGTTTTAGTAACCTGGTCCCAGATCTGTTTTAGTAGCCTGGTCCCAGATCTGTTTCAGTAGCCTGGTCCCAGATCTGTTTTAGTAGCCTGGTCCCAGATCTGTTTAGTAGCCTGGTCCCAGATCTGTTTTTAGTAGCCTGGTCCCTGATCTGTTTCAGTAGCCTGGTCCCAGATCTGTTTTTAGTAGCCTGGTCCCTGATCTGTTTAGTAGCCTGGTCGCAGATCTGTTTTAGTAGCCTGGTCCCAGATCTGTTTTAGTAGCCTGGTCCCAGATCTGTTTTAGTAGCCTGGTCGCAGATCTGTTTTAGTAGCCTGGTCCCAGATCTGTTTTAGTAGCCTGGTCCCAGATCTGTTTTAGTAGCCTGGTCCCAGATCTGTTTTAGTAGCCTGGTCCCAGATCTGTTTTAGTAACCTGGTCCCAGATCTGTTTTAGTAACCTGGTCCCAGATCTGTTTTAGTAACCTGGTCCCAGATCTGTTTTAGTAACCTGGTCCCAGATCTGTTTTAGTAGCCTGGTCCCAGATCTGTTTTAGTAACCTGGTCCCTGATCTGTTTAGTAGCCTGGTCCCAGATCTGTTTTAGTAGCCTGGTCCCAGATCTGTTTCAGTAGCCTGGTCCCCGATCTGTTTTAGTTACCTGGTCCCAGATCTGTTTTTAGTAGCCTGGTCCCTGATCTGTTTAGTAGCCTGGTCCCAGATCTGTTTTAGTAGCCTGGTCCCAGATCTGTTTTAGTAGCCTGGTCCCAGATCTGTTTTTAGTAGCCTGGTCCCTGATCTGTTTTAGTAGCCTGGTCCCAGATCTGTTTTAGTAGCCTGGTCCCAGATCTGTTTTTAGTAGCCTGGTCCCTGATCTGTTTTAGTAGCCTGGTCCCAGATCTGTTTTAGTAGCCTGGTCCCAGATCTGTTTTAGTAGCCTGGTCCCAGATCTGTTTTAGTAGCCTGGTCCCAGATCTGTTTTAGTAGCCTGGTCCCAGATCTGTTTTAGTAGCCTGGTCCCAGATCTGTTTTAGTAGCCTGGTCCCTGATCTGTTTAGTAGCCTGGTCCCAGACCTGTTTTAGTAGCCTGGTCCCAGATCTGTTTAGTAGCCTGGTCCCAGGTCTGTTTTAGTAGCCTGGTCCCAGATCTGTTTTAGTAGCCTGGTCCCAGATCTGTTTTAGTAGCCTGGTCCCTGATCTGTTTTAGTAGCCTGGTCCCAGATCTGTTTCAGTAGCCTGGTCCCAGATCTGTTTTAGTAGCCTGGTCCCAGATCTGTTTTAGTAGCCTGGTCCCAGATCTGTTTTAGTAGCCTGATTTAGTAGCCTGGTCCCAGATCTGTTTTAGTAGCCTGGTCCCAGATCTGTTTTAGTAGCCTGGTCCCAGATCTGTTTTAGTAGCCTGGTCCCAGATCTGTTTTAGTAGCCTGGTCCCTGATCTGTTTTAGTAGCCTGGTCCCAGATCTGTTTTAGTAGCCTGTTTTAGTAGCCTGGTCCCAGATCTGTTTTAGTAGCCTGGTCCCAGATCTGTTTCTGCTCTTGCTAACTCCATTGTTCATTGTCAAGCCAAACATGCATGAAGAGTTGGCAGGAGAGTAGAACCACCCTGACACCAGGGTAGAAGACGAGGTCTGTTTTGGTCAGACGAGAACCACCCTGACACCAGGCTTGAAGACCAGGTCTGTTTTGGTCAGACTAGAACCACCCTGACACCAGGTCTGTTTTGGTCAGACTAGAACCACCCTGACACCAGGCTGTAAGACTATGTCTGTTTTGGTCAGACTAGAACCACCCTGACACCAGGCTAGAACCACCCTGACACCAGGCTGGAAGACTATGTCTGTTTTGGTCAGACTAGAACCACCCTGACACCAGGCTAGAAGACTAGGTCTGTTTTGGTCAGGCTAGAACCACCCTGACACCAGGCTAGAACCACCCTGACACCAGGGTAGAAGACGAGGTCTGTTTTGGTCAGACGAGAACCACCCTGACACCAGGCTGGAAGACTATGTCTGTTTTGGTCAGACTAGAACCACCCTGACACCAGGCTGGAAGACTAGGTCTGTTTTGGTCAGACGAGAACCACCCTGACACCAGGCTAGAAGACTAGGTCTGTTTTGGTCAGACTAGAACCACCCTGACACCAGGCTAGAAGACTAGGTCTGTTTTGGTCAGGCTAGAACCACCCTGACACCAGGCTAGAAGACTAGGTCTGTTTTGGTCAGGCTAGAACCACCCTGACACCAGGCGAGAAGACTAGGTCTGTTTTGGTCAGACTAGAACCACCCTGACACCAGACTAGAAGACTAGGTCTGTTTTGGTCAGACTAGAACCACCCTGACACCAGGGTAGAAGACGAGGTCTGTTTTGGTCAGACGAGAACCACCCTGACACCAGGCTAGAAGACGAGGTCTGTTTTGGTCAGACGAGAACCACCCTGACACCAGGCTAGAAGACTAGGTCTGTTTTGGTCAGACTAGAATCACCCTGACACCAGGCTAGAAGACTAGGTCTGTTTTGGTCAGACTAGAACCACCCTGACACCAGGCTAGAAGACTAGGTCTGTTTTGGTCAGACTAGAACCACCCTGACACCAGGCTTGAAGACCAGGTCTGTTTTGGTCAGACTAGAACCACCCTGACACCAGGCTAGAAGACTAGGTCTGTTTTGGTCAGACTAGAACCACCCTGACACCAGGCTAGAACCACCCTGACACCAGGCTAGAACCACCCTGACACCAGGCTAGAACCACCCTGACACCAGGCTAGAACCACCCTGACACCAGGCTAGAAGACTAGGTCTGTTTTAGTCAGACTAGAACCACCTTGACACCAGGTCTGTTTTGGTCAGACTAGAACCACCCTGACACCAGGCTAGAAGACTAGGTCTGTTTTGGTCAGACTAGAACCACCCTGACACCAGGCTAGAACCACCCTGACACCAGGCTAGAACCACCCTGACACCAGGCTAGAACCACCCTGACACCAGGCTAGAAGACTAGGTCTGTTTTGGTCAGACTAGAACCACCCTGACACCAGACTAGAACCACCCTGACACCAGGCTAGAAGACCAGGTCTGTATTGGTCAGACTAGAACCACCCTGACACCAGGCTAGAAGACTAGGTCTGTTTTGGTCAGACTAGAACCACCCTGACACCAGACTAGAACCACCCTGACACCAGGCTAGAAGACTAGGTCCTTTTTTTGTCAGACTAGAACCACCCTGACACCAGGCTAGAAGACTAGGTCTGTTTTGGTCAGACTAGAACCACCCTGACACCAGACTAGCACCACCCTGACACCAGGCTTGAAGACTAGGTCTGTTTTGGTCAGACTAGAACCACCCTGACACCAGGCTAGAAGACTAGGTCTGTTTTGGTCAGACTAGAACCACCCTGACACCAGGCTTGAAGACCAGGTCTGTTTTGGTCAGACTAGAACCACCCTGACACCAGGCTAGAACCACCCTGACACCAGGCTAGAAGACGAGGTCTGTTTTGGTCAGACTAGAACCACCCTGACACCAGACTAGAACCACCCTGACACCAGACTAGAACCACCCTGACACCAGACTAGAACCACCCTGACACCAGACTAGAACCACCCTGACACCAGACTAGAACCACCCTGACACCAGACTAGAACCACCCTGACACCAGACTAGACTAGACCAGGCTTGAAGACCAGGTCTGTTTTGGTCAGACTGTTCAAACATTTACCAAGGCATTAATTAACTTGATTTACACAGTTAAAAACTAAGTAGTTTATTTACAAAAGCTCTATTTTGAATGTTGTATTGATCTTTGTGTTATTGATTAGATTTGATACGTATGACTGACTATGTGTCTCAATCAAACTGTTTTACTGTGTGTCTATTAGCCAATTTAGCTTTAAAAACATTCTATTGAAGTAACAACCAACTTCATTTGTGTTACAGTAATTATTGTATGTCACAATCTAGCTCTTTACGAATAAATGTTTTCTTCTGTTCACCACAGCCCTCTTGTTCATCCATTTAACCACAATTACCAGGGCTGTGTCCCAATGACCCCTAGTCCCGAGGTAGTTAACTACAACCAGGACCCATAGTGAATAGGTAGTTAACTACAACCAGGACCCATAGTGAATAGGGTACCCTAGGTAGTTAACTACGACCAGGACCCACAATGAATAGGTAGTTAACTTCCCATAGTGAATGGGGATCCTAGGTAGTTAACTACAACCAGGACCCATAGTGAATAGGGATTCCTGGGTAGTTAACTACGACCTGGACCCATAGTGAATAGGGTACCCTAGGTAGTTAACTACAACCAGGACCCATAGTGAATAGGGTACCCTAGGTAGTTAACTACGACCAGGACCCATAGTGAATAGGGTACCCTAGGTAGTTAACTACGAACAGGACCCATAGTGAATAGGGTACCCTAGGTAGTTAACTACGACCAGGACCCATAGTGAATAGGGTTCCCTAGGTAGTTAACTACGACCAGGACCCATAGTGAATAGGGTACCCTAGGTAGTTAACTACGAACAGGACCCATAGTGAATAGGGTACCTACCTAGGTAGTTAACTACCTAGGGTACTACCTATTCACTATATTCTTGGTCATAGTTAACTACCTAGGGGTACTTCCTATTCACTATGGGTCCTGGTCGTGTTAACTACCTATTCACTATGGGTCCTGGTCGGTTAACTACCTATTCACTATGGGTCCTATGGGTCGTAGTTAACTACCTAGGGTACTATTCACTATGGGTCCTGGTCGTAGTTAACTACCTATTCACTATGGGTCCTGAGGTAGTTAACTACCTAGGGTACCCTATTCACTATTCACTATGGGTCTTGGTCGCGGTTAACTACCAGGGTACCCTATTCACTATGGGTCCTGGTCGTAGTTAACTACCTAGTGAATAGGTATTAACTACGACCTGGTTTCATAGTTAACTACCCTACTAGTTAACTATGGGTCCTGGTCGTAGTTAACTACCTAGGGTACCCTATTCACTATGGGTCCTGGTCGTAGTTAACTACCTAGGGTACCCTATTCACTAGGGTCCTGGTCGTAGTCTACAGGTCATAGTGAATAGGTACCAGGTTAACTCACGACCAGGACCCATAGTGAATAGGTAGGTTAACTACTACCAGGACCCAATAGTGAATAGGGTACCCTAGGTAGTTAACTACGACCAGGACCCATAGTGAATAGGGTACCCTAGGTAGTTAACTACGACCAGGACCCATAGTGAATAGGGTACCCTAGGTAGTTAACTATGACCAGGACCCATAGTGAATAGGTAGTTAACTACGACCAGGACCCATAGTGAATAGGGTACCCTAGGTAGTTAACTACGACCTGACCCAATAGTGAATAGGGTACCCTAGGTAGTTAACTACCAGGACCCAATAGTGAATAGGGTACCCTAGGTAGTTAACTATGACCAGGACTCATAGTGAATAGGGTACCCTAGGTAGTGAACTACAACCAGGACCCATAGTGAATAGGGTACCTAGGTAGTGAACTACGACCAGGACCCATAGTGAATAGGGAACCCTAGGTAGTTAACTACGAACAGGACCCATAGTGAATAGGGTACCCTAGGTAGTTAACTACAACCAGGACCCATAGTGAATAGGGTACCCTAGGTAGTTAACTACGACCTGGACCCATAGTGAATATGTAGTTAACTACAACCAGGACCCAAAGTGAATAGGTAGTTAACTACGACCAGGACCCATAGTGAATAGGGTTCCCTAGGTAGTTAACTACAACCAGGACCCATAGTGAATAGGTAGTTAACTACAACCAGGACCCAAAGTGAATAGATAGTTAAACACAACCAGGACCCATAGTGAATAGGGTACAAACCCTAGTGAATAGGGGTTCCCTAGGTAGTTAACTACAACCAGGACCCATAGTGAATAGGTAGTTAACTACAACCAGGACCCATAGTGAATAGGGTACCCTAGGTAGTTAACTACAACCAGGACCCATAGTGAATAGGGATCCCTAGGTAGTTAACTACGACCAGGACCCATAGTGAATAGGTAGTTAAACACAACCAGGACCCATAGTGAATAGGGTACCTAGGTAGTTAACTACAACCTGGACCCATAGTGACTAGGGTACCTAGGTAGTTAACTACGACCTGGACCCATAGTGAATAGGGTACCCTAGGTAGTTAGCTTCTGACCTGGACCCATAGTGAATAGAGTACCCTAGGTAGTTAACTACGACCTGGACCCATAGTGAATAGGGTACCCTAGGTAGTTAACTACGACCTGGACCCATAGTGAATAGGGTTACCTAGGTAGTTAACTACGACCTGGACCCATAGTGAATAGGGTTGCCTAGGTAGTTAACTACGACCTGGGACCCATAGTGAATAGAGTTAACCCCTGGTAGTTAACTACGACCTGGACCCATAGTGACTAGGGTACCTAGGTAGTTAACTACGACCAGGACCCATAGTGAATAGGGTACCCTAGGTAGTTAACTACAACCTGGACCCATAGTGACTAGGGTACCCTAGGTAGTTAACTACGACCTGGACCCATAGTGAATAGAGTGCAGTTTGAGACCGTCAGATTAGAGGTCGGCGGTTAATTGGGGCCGATCTCAAGTTTTCATAACAATCGGAATTATGGCCGATTACATTGCAAACCACGAGGAGGCTGCGAGGCAGGCTTGACTACCTGTTACGCTGAGTGCAGCAAGGAGCCAAGGTAAGTTGCTGGCGAGCATTAAACTTATCTTATAAAAAACAGTCCATCTTAACATAATCACTAGTTAACCACACACGGTTGATGATATTAGTAGTTTAACTAGCTCGTCATGCGTTGCCTGTTAATTTATCATCGAATCACAGCCTACTTCTCCAAATGGGGGGGTGCTTTAACAAAAGCACCATCGTCGCACCAATGAACCTAACCATAAACATCAATGCCTTTCTTAAAATCAATAGACAAGTACATTTTTTTTTTTAAACCTGTCTATTTAGTTATAATAAATTCATGCTAGCTGGCAATATTAACTAGGAACATTGCGTTGCTTCTCTTGCGTTCAGTGCAAGCAGAGTCAGGGTAAATGTAGCAGTTTGGGCCGTCTGGCTCGTTGTGAAATGTGTGAAGATAATTTCTTCCTAACAAAGACCTGTTATAGGAATTAAATTCCTATATGTTTATTACCCAATTCAATTAATACACTCAGCCCATTTCTAAGGATTTGTAAGATACTTATTTGC
>NW_026286306.1:0-46405 GCF_023373465.1 Oncorhynchus keta | reverse complement strand
CGTGCGTTTGTCTGAAGTCTCAGACTCAATGACATTTGCTATCCATTGGAGTGCTGTGATTGGTTGCCCACAACTCTGGGGTGCGGCTTAGAGAAGGACCACGGTCGTATTTCTCTTCGGCAGGTGGACCTTTTAATATAAACGTGATGAAACAAAGACTATTTAATCATGACTTTAGACATGAAAAAACCCTGATGCTTTGATCTTGACATATGACCCTTGAATAATAACAGGGACGTTAGTTAAGATGTTCCTTCAGTGTCTACAGTGGTGCATTTTCAGAACACAACTCTACTTTATTACCCCTTGGTGAATATCATTTGTATAATTGTATAATTCCACTGTATAATCACAGTATTATATGTATTTGTGGTCATATGTCTGTAAAAAAAGCCACAGTGTGTAATGATTTAGCTGATAATCTATATTCCTCCCTGTTTCCCTCAGTACAACGATCATAAACAGTAATGTTACTTATTATTAAACCCAGAACATTAAACATTTCTCATGGTACAAACCTGGTAAAACAGACACAGCCATAAAAGTGTTTTAGAGTCTGAAATATAAATCTGTATAAAAATAAATGAACTATCTGTGGTTACTCCCTAAGCACCAATACAGCCCAGCAGAGCTGTGTATCTCAGGCTATGTTGTGTCAGTCTGGAGCAGCTGCTCTGAATATGTACTGCTGGTTAGCATATTGACACAGTAGTATCATATCTTATCATATAGCAGTGTCTTACAAACCCCTCTCTGATTCAACAAAGATGCACTAATACAATGCTGTGAGTTGAGATGGTAGTACTAATATGATTCTCCTTTCATTAACAGTGAATTAGAAATGTTAGAATGTAATTATGAGACTGTATGAAGAGCCGTGACGTCTGTCTGCTTGAGGATGCTGAGCGGTAATCTGAGACATTACCATCATCCATTACTGTTTCTCAAAACAACATCATCAACACAAACACATCATGTAAATAGGGTCCATCAACATGCAGAGGGGAATACTACGGTAATAACAACCTAACAATAATCACTAGCTCATTGGAAGACAAGTGAGTGATCAAACCAAAGCAAATACTGTTAGAGGCCTATATTATCTTTGCTCTAGAATCTACAGTATGGAATGTTTATTCTCTATGTTCTAGAATACATTATGGAAAGTTTCTTCTCTATGTTCTAGAATCTACAGTATGGAATGTTTCTTCTCTATGTTGTAGAATACAGTATGGAATGTTTCTTCTCTATATTCTAGAATCTACAGTATGGAATGTTTCTTCTCTATGTTCTAGAATACAGTATGGAATGTTTCGTATATATGTTGAAGAATTTACAGTATGGAATGTTTCTTCTCTATGTTCTAGAATACAGTATGGAATGTTTCTTATATATGTTGAAGAATTTACAGTATGACATGTTTCTTCTCTGTGTTATGGAATACAGTACGACATGTTTCTTCTCTGTGTTATGGAATACATTATGGAATGTTTCTTCTCTATGTTCTAGAATACATTATGGAATGTTTCGTCTCTATGTTCTAGAATAAAGTATGGAATGTTTCTTCTCTATGTTCTAGAATACAGTATGGAATGTTTCTTATATATGTTGAAGAATTTACAGTATGACATGTTTCTTCTCTGTGTTATGGAATACAGTACGACATGTTTCTTCTCTATATTCTAGAATCTACATTATGGAATGTTTCTTCTCTATATTCTAGAATCTACATTATGGAATGTTTCTTCTCAATGTTCTAGAGTACAGTATGGAATGTTTCTTCTCTGTGTTATGGAATACATTATGGAATGTTTCTTCTCTATGTTCTAGAATACATTATGGAATGTTTCGTCTTTATGTTCTAGAATAAAGTATGGAATGTTTCTTCTCTATGTTCTAGAATACAGTATGGAATGTTTATTCTCAATGTTCTAGAGTACAGTATGGAATGTTTCTTCTCTATGTTGTAGAATCTACAGTATGGAATGTTTCTTCTCTATGATGTAGAACCAACAGTATGGAATGTTTCTTCTCTATGTTGTAGAATCTACAGTATGGAATGTTTCTTCTCTATGTTGTAGAATCTACAGTATAGAATGTTTCTTCTCTATGTTGTAGAATCTACAGTATGGAATGTTTCTTCTCTATGTTGTAGAATCTACAGTATGGAATGTTTCTTCTCTATGTTCTAGAATACATTATGGTATGATTCGTCTCTATGTTCTAGAATAAAGTTTGGAATGTTTCTTCTCTATGTTCTAGAATACAGTATGGAATGTTTATTCTCAATGTTCTAGAGTACAGTATGGAATGTTTCTTCTCTATGTTGTAGAATCTACAGTATGGAATGTTTCTTCTCTATGATGTAGAACCAACAGTATGGAATGTTTCTTCTCTATGTTGCAGAATCTATAGTATGGGATATGTCTTCTCTACGTTAGGGAATCTATAGTATGGAATGTTTCTTCTCTATGTTGTAGAATCTACAATATGGAATGTTTCTTCTCTATGATGTAGAATCAACAGTATGGAATGTTTCTTCTCTATGTTGTAGAATCTACAGTATGGAATGTTTCTTCTCTATGTTGTAGAATCTACAGTATGGAATGTTTCTTCTCTATGTTGTAGAATCAACAGTATGGAATGTTTCTTCTCTATGATGTAGAATCAACAGTATGGAATGTTTCTTCTCTATGTTGTAGAATCTACAGTATGGAATGTTTCTTCTCTATGTTCTAGAATACATTATGGAATGTTTCTTCTCTATGTTGTAGAATCTACAGTATGGAATGTTTCTTCTCTATGCTCTATAATACAGTATGGAATATTTATTCTCTATGTTGTAGAATCTACAGTATGGAATGTTTCTTTGTGTTTTAGAATACATTATGGAATGTTTCTTCTCTATGTTGTAGAATCTACAGTATGGAATGTTTCTTCTCTATGCTCTATAATACAGTATGGAATATTTATTCTCTATGTTGTAGAATCTACAGTATGGAATGTTTCTTCTCTGTGCTCTAGAATACATTATGGAATGTTTCTTCTCTATGTTCTAGAACACAGTATGGCATGTTTATTCTCTATGTTGTGGAATCTACAGTATATGGAATGTTTCTTCTCTATGTTCCAGAATACAGTAGGGCATGTTTCTTCTCTATGTTCTAGAATACAGTATGGCATGTTTCTTCTCTATGTTCTAGAATACAGTATGGAATGTTTATTCTCTATGCTCAGAATACAGTATGGAATGTTTCTTCTCTATGTTCTAGAATATAGTATGGCATGTTTATTCTCTATGTTGTAGAATCTACAGTATGGAATGTTTCTTCTCTATGTTGTAGAATCTACAGTATGGAATGTTTCTTCTCTATGCTCTATAATACAGTATGGAATATTTATTCTCTATGTTGTAGAATCTACAGTATGGAATGTTTCTTTGTGTTTTAGAATACATTATGGAATGTTTCTTCTCTATGTTCTTCTCTATGTTGTCGAATCTACAGTCAGATTGTTTCTTTCTAGAATCTACAGTCAAAATTTCCCAATCAGAGTTCATCAACCTCCTGAACGTCTTTGAAGCAACCAGGCTGACCCATTTCCTACACATAATAATAATAAGTATCTTATTATGTTACATCATTGCATTACTGTGATTACCTCCCCTCCTAATCTAATATGGTACAGTTAAGATCTGGTAAATGATTGAATAATGTAGAGTAACTGCAGAAGCAAGCATCAGAGTCCTGATACACCAGCAATAGCAGTGCAGGACATAGCAGGACACAATAACTGGATTGATAATTAGTTAGCCTATCTTTACTCTGTAGGAAACAGCAGAAGATGAGGAGGAGAGCAAGAGAGGAGAGATGGAAGAGGAACCAGGTACTCAAAACACAATCAACCATTCCTAATCATTTCCTTTCACTCCCTACCATTTCCAACCCTGCCAGCCATTACCAACCACTCTGTGACACATTCCATAACCATTCCGTCTCAACCATTCCGATCACAGTGGGAATATTTAGTTGTTGGAGGCCATCTGCTCCCAGCCTCCTCCAATGATTCCACAAGCACACGGCACACACACACATACACACACATCACAAACTACAATCTGTCTGCTGTCGGTACGCCAACTAAACAACGTCTCCCCCTCTACACCTCTCCTCTCTGTCTCCCCTGACCGTAGAGAGCTTTTTATTTCTCTATTTTTGGGTTGGTCAGGGTGTGATTTGGGTGGGCATTCTATGTTCTTTTTCTATGTGTTCGTATTTCTTTGTTTTGGCCGGGTATGGTTCTCAATCAGGGACAGCTGTCGATCGTTGTCTCTGATTGAGAACCATACTTAGGTAGCTTTTCCCCACAGGGTTTTTGTGGGTAGTTATTTTCTGTTTAGTGTTTTCTGCACCTTACAGGACCGTTTCGGTTTTTTGTTTATTCACGTTGTTGTTTTGTATTTCAGTGTTCAGTGCTGTTAAAAAGTCATGAACATGTACCACGCTGCGCTTTGGTCCTCCACTCCTTCCTACAGCCGATACATCTGTCTCCCCTACTACAACTCTTCTCTCTGTCTCCCCCTCTACACCTCTCCTCTCTGTCTCCCCCTCTACACCTCTCCTCTCTGTCTCCCCCTCTACAACTCTTCTCTCTGTCTCCCCCTCTACACCTCTCCTCTCTGTCTCCCCCTCTACACCTCTCCTCTCTGTCTCCCCCTCTACACCTCTCCTCTCTGTCTCCCCCTCTACACCTCTCCTCTCTGTCTCCCCTCTACACCTCTCCTCTCTGTCTCCCCCTCTACAACTCTTCTCTCTGTCTCCCCCTCTACACCTCTCCTCTCTGTCTCCCCCTCTACACCTCTCCTCTCTGTCTCCCCCTCTACACCTCTCCTCTCTGTCTCCCCCTCTACAACTCTCCTCTCTGTCTCCCCCTCTACAACTCTCCTCTCTGTCTCCCCCTCTACAACTCTTCTCTCTGTCTCCCCCTCTACACCTCTCCTCTCTGTCTCCCCCTCTACAACTCTCCTCTCTGTCTCCCCCTCTACACCTCTCCTCTCTGTCTCCCCCTCTACACCTCTCCTCTCTGTCTCCCCCTCTACAACTCTCCTCTCTGTCTCCCCCTCTACACCTCTCCTCTCTGTCTCCCCCTCTACAACTCTCTTCTCTGTCTCCCCCTCTACACCTCTCCTCTCTGTCTCCTCCACTACAACTCTCCTCTCTGTCTCCCCCTCTACAACTCTTCTCTCTGTCTCCCCCTCTACACCTCTCCTCTCTGTCTCCCCCTCTACAACTCTCCTCTCTGTCTCCCCCTCTACACCTCTCCTCTCTGTCTCCCCCTCTACACCTCTCCTCTCTGTCTCCCCCTCTACACCTCTCCTCTCTGTCTCCCCCTCTACAACTCTCCTCTCTGTCTCCCCCTCTACACCTCTCCTCTCTGTCTCCCCCTCTACAACTCTCCTCTCTGTCTCCCCCTCTACACCTCTCCTCTCTGTCTCCCCCTCTACAACTCTCCTCTCTGTCTCCCCCTCTACAACTCTCCTCTCTGTCTCCCCCTCTACACCTCTCCTCTCTGTCTCCCCCTCTACACCTCTCCTCTCTGTCTCCCCCTCTACACCTCTCCTCTCTGTCTCCCCCTCTACACCTCTCCTCTCTGTCTGCCCCTCTACACCTCTTCTCTCAGTCTCCCCCTCTACAACTCTCCTCTCTGTCTCCCCCACTACAACTCTCCTCTCAGTCTCCCCCTCTACAACTCTCCTCTCTGTCTCCCCCACTACAACTCTCCTCTCTGTCTCATCCTCTACACCTCTCCTCTCTGTCTCCCCCTCTACAACTCTCCTCTCTGTCTCCCCCTCTACAACTCTCCTCTCTGTCTCCCCCGCTACACCTCTCCTCTCTGTCTCCCCCTCTACAACTCTCCTCTTTGTCTCCCCCTCTACAACTCTCCTCTCTGTCTCCCCCTCTACATCTCTCCTCTCTGCCTCCCCCTCTTTCTCCCCCAGATATCTCTCTTTGTGCATGTGTGTGTGTCACTAAGATAGAGCCTGAGGATCAGTGAAGCCTGTAGTGAACATACGCTGTGAAAGCCCCTTTCTATAACCCCCCTGGTGTGTGTGTGTGTGTGTGTGTGTCCATCAAAACTCCCCTTCATAATAAACAACAAACCATCTGAAACATAAATAATGCTTAACTGAAGTCTGCTCTCTGCACCGGTGCAGAGTTGAAACTAAAGGGGCCTCTGGCTAAAAGTCACAGGAACTTACATTACAGTTACTGAGCTGTTAACGTGGACCAACCTCCCATTCTCTAAGTTATTCTTAAGGGTGGACCAGAACAAGCAACATAAACTGTTTTCAAACACACAGTTTAAAGGGAGATGAAACAATGTCCATTTACAGCAACGTCACTAAAACAGGCTCTCATTCCGTTGACTTGTAATAATTGAGTTGTGAGGCGAGTAGAACTGGAGAGCTGGAGAGCTGGAGGCGAGGAGAGCTGGAGAGATGAGCTGGAGAGCTGGAGATTTGGGGGCGAGGAGAACTGGAGAGCTGGAGAGCTGGGGGCGAGGAGAGCTGGAGAGCTGGGGGTGAGGAGAGCTGGAGAGCTGGTGAGCTGGTGAGCTGGGGGTGAGGAGAACTGGAGAGCTGGAGAGCTGGGGGTGAGGAGAACTGGAGAGCTGGAGAGCTGGGGGTGAGGAGAGCTGGAGAGCTGGTGAGCTGGTGAGCTGTGGGTGAGGAGAGCTGGAGAGCTGGGGGCGAGGAGAGCTGGAGAGCTGGTGAGCTGGTGAGCTGGGGGTGAGGAGAACTGGAGAGCTGGAGAGCTGGGGGCGAGGAGAACTGGAGAGCTGGAGAGCTGGGGGCGAGGAGAGCTGGAGAGCTGGAGAGCTGGAGAGCTGGAGAGCTGGGGGCGAGGAGAACTGGAGAGAGCTGGAGAGCTGGAGAGCTGGAGCTGGAGAGCTGGGGGCGAGGAGAACTGGAGAGCTGGAGAGCTGGGGGCGAGGAGAACTGGAGAGCTGGAGAGCTGGAGAGCTGGAGAGCTGGGGGCGAGTGAGATGGGAATGAAAGGGGAACAGGAATGAGGCGAAGGGAATGGTGTTACAGGCCTGTGATAGAGTGGGTTCATTACCTGAACTGAAGGGCAATCTGGCTGCTCTGGCAGAAACCAGAGAGAGGGGGTAGGAGAGAGAGAGAGAGAGAGAGAGAGAGAGAGAGAGAGAGAGAGAGAGAGAGAGAGAGAGAGAGAGAGAGAGAGACAGATGGAGAAAGAGCAAGATGGAGAGAGATGAAATGAGAGGGAAAGAGAACGAGTGAGCAAAGAGAGGGGAGGAGAGAGTGACAGAGAGAGAGAGAGAGAGAGAGAGAGAGAGAGAGAGAGAGAGAGAGAGAGAGAAGAGAGAGAGAGAGAGAGAGAGAGAGAGAGAGAGAGAGTGACAGAGAGAGAGAGAGAGAGAGAGAGAGAGAGAGAGAGAGAGAGAGAGAGAGAGAGAGAGAGAGAGAGAGAGAGAGAGAAAGAGAGAGAGAGAGAGAGAGAGAGATAGAGATAACACTGCCAAGCCTCTCCTTCTCTTCTCTCCAGGTTGTGATCTGTGATGTTTTACTCTCTCTGTCCGAGTGGCCGCATCACACAGCCAACCAACCGGGAGACAAATGAGAGGACCCCTGTTAATATTTTTCACTGAGAGGAGAGGAGAAGAGAAGAGAGTAAGGGAGGAGAGCAGGGAACCTAGTAATTTGCACAACTGAATGCATTCAACAGAATTGTGTTCTCTGCGTTTCTAAAAGTCTCATTAAAACATTATTTGATAAAATATAGAATTTGGCCTTTACTACTACAGCCCATAGAAATGCATTGAATAACACATTAATGGCAAAAAATACCAAAAAGAAATAAGGAATAAGGTTTTCAAGTGTCCGTCCTATATGTAGGAGCTGTAAGAAAGCTCAGGAAATAGTTTGGTTTTTGTGTTGGCCTCCATACCTCCATGTGTTTGTATGGGTTGGTTACCTTCAGACGAGTCCCAGTCCCAGAGGGTTGCAGAGCAAAACCGGAGAACACCATTGTATTTGTGACAGACTCCCCTGTCCATTGTGGGGTCCATAGTAATAGCTTGTAGCTCAAACTGTTCGGACGCTACAGACAGACGTTGGTACATCAACGTTACCGACTTCAGAAGGGGTACAGTGACACTAGTGGAGTTCGTAGGCACATCAACGTTACCGACTTCAGAAGGGGTCCAGTGACACTAGTGGAGTTCGTAGGCACATCAACGTTACCGACTTCAGAAGGGGTCCAGTGACACTAGTGGAGTTCGTAGGCACATCAACGTTACCGACTTCAGAAGGGGTCCAGTGACACTAGTGGAGTTCATAGGCACATCAACGTTACCGACTTCAGAAGGGGTCCAGTGACACTAGTGGAGTTCGTAGGCACATCAACGTTACCGACTTCAGAAGGGGTCCAGTGACACTAGTGGAGTTCGTAGGCACATCAACGTTACCGACTTCAGAAGGGGTACAGTGACACTAGTGGAGTTCGTAGGCACATCAACGTTACCGACTTCAGAAGGGGTCCAGTGACACTAGTGGAGTTCATAGGCACATCAACGTTACCGACTTCAGAAGGGGTACAGTGACACTAGTGGAGTTCGTAGGCACATCAACGTTACCGACTTCAGAAGGGGTCCAGTGACACTAGTGGAGTTCGTAGGCACATCAACGTTACCGACTTCAGAAGGGGTACAGTGACACTAGTGGAGTTCGTAGGCACATCAACGTTACCGACTTCAGAAGGGGTACAGTGACACTAGTGGAGTTCGTAGGCACATCAACGTTACCGACTTCAGAAGGGGTCCAGTGACACAGTGAGTTCACACATCAACGTGGAGTTGACACTAGTGGAGGCACATCAACGTTACCGACTTCAGAAGGGGTACAGTGACACTAGTGGAGTTCGTAGGCACATCAACGTTACCGACTTCAGAAGGGGTCAGTGACACTAGTGGAGTTCATAGGCACATCAACGTTACCGACGTCAGAAGGGGTACAGTGACACTAGTGGAGTTCGTAGGCACATCAACGTTACCGACTTCAGAAGGGGTACAGTGACACTAGTGGAGTTCATAGGCACATCAACGTTACCGACTTCAGAAGGGGTACAGTGACACTAGTGGAGTTCGTAGGCACATCAACGTTACCGACTTCAGAAGGGGTCCAGTGACACTAGTGGAGTTCGTAGACACATCAACGTTACTGACTTCAGAAGGGGTACAGTGACACTAGTGGAGTTCGTAGACACATCAACGTTACCGACTTCAGAAGGGGTACAGTGACACTAGTGGAGTTCGTAGGCACATCAACGTTACCGACTTCAGAAGGGGTCCAGTGACACTAGTGGAGTTCGTAGACACATCAACGTTACCGACTTCAGAAGGGGTACAGTGACACTAGTGGAGTTCGTAGACACATCAACGTTACCGACTTCAGAAGGGGTCCAGTGACACTAGTGGAGTTCGTAGGCACATCAACGTTACCGACTTCAGAAGGGGTACAGTGACACTAGTGGAGTTCGTAGACACATCAATGTTACCCACTTCAGAAGGGGTACAGTGACACTAGTGGAGTTCGTAGGCACATCAATGTTACCCACTTCGGAAGGGGTACAGTGACACTAGTGGAGTTCGTAGGCACATCAACGTTACCGACTTCAGAAGGGGTACAGTGACACTAGTGGAGTTCGTAGGCACATCAACGTTACCGACTTCAGAAGGGGTCCAGTGACACTAGTGGAGTTCATAGGCACATCAACGTTACCGACTTCAGAAGGGGTACAGTGACACTAGTGGAGTTCGTAGGCACATCAACGTTACCGACTTCAGAAGGGGTACAGTGACACTAGTGGAGTTCGTAGGCACATCAACGTTACCGACTTCAGAAGGGGTACAGTGACACTAGTGGAGTTCGTAGGCACATCAACGTTACCGACTTCAGAAGGGGTACAGTGACACTAGTGGAGTTCGTAGGCACATCAACGTTACCAACTTCAGAAGGGGTCCAGTGACACTAGTGGAGTTCGTAGGCACATCAACGTTACCGACTTCAGAAGGGGTACAGTGACACTAGTGGAGTTCGTAGGCACATCAACGTTACCGACTTCAGAAGGGGTACAGTGACACTAGTGGAGTTCGTAGGCACATCAACGTTACCGACTTCAGAAGGGGTACAGTGACACTAGTGGAGTTCGTAGGCACATCAACGTTACTGACTTCAGAAGGGGTACAGTGACACTCTACTGTTCTTAGAGCAAAACGGATGTGGTGAATTGAGACGCAGCCCATACAAACTGACGGATGTTGATGGGGAGTTTTTAAGGGGTTTTTAAGGGGTTAGGAGCCTAGGGGGCTAGGGGGTTAAGGGGCTAGGGGGTTAGGAGCCTAGGGGGTTAGGAGGCTAGGGGGTTAGGAGGCTAGGGGGTTAGGAGCCTAGGGGGCTAGGGGGTTAGGGGCCTATGGGGTTAGGGGGCTAAGGGGTTAGGAGCCTAGGGGGCTAGGGGGTTAGGGGGCTATGGGGTTAGGGGGCTAAGGGGTTAGGAGCCTAGGGGTTTGGGTGCTATAAAGGAAGTTAAAAGGAGGTTAGGGTGCTAATGTAGGGGGCTAGAGGGTTAGGAGGCTAAGTGGTTAGGAGGCTAAGGGGTTAGGAGGCTATGGGGTTAGGAGGCTATGGGGTTAGGAGGCTAGGGGGTTAGGAGCCTAGGGGGTTAGGAGGCTAGGGGGTTAGGAGGCTAGGGGGTTAGGAGCCTAGGGGGCTAGGGGGTTAGGGGCCTATGCGGTTAGGGGGCTAAGGGGTTAGGAGCCTAGGGGCTAGGGGGTTAGGGGGCTATGGGGTTAGGGGGCTAAGGGGTTAGGAGCCTAGGGGTTCGGGTGCTATAAAGGAGGTTAAAAGGAGGTTAGGGTGCTAATGTAGGGGGCTAGAGGGTTAGGAGGCTAAGCGGTTAGGAGGCTAAGGGGTTAGGGGGCTAGGGGGTTAGGAGGCTAGGCAGCTAGTAGGCTAGGGGTTTTGGAGGCTAAGTGGTTAGGAGGCTAGGGGGTTGGGAGGCTAGGGGTTAGGAGCCTAGGGGGTTAGGAGGCTAGGGGGTTAGGAGGCTAGGGGGTTAGTAGCCTAGGGGGCTAGGGGGTTAGGGGCCTATGGGGTTAGGGGGCTAAGGGGTTAGGAGCCTAGGGGGTTAGGAGGCTAGGGGCTTGGGAGGCTAGGGGGCTAGGGGGTTAGGAGGCTAGGGGTTAGGGGGTTAGAGGGCTAATGGGCTAACCCCTTAATCCCCTAGCCTCCTAACCCCCTAGCCCCTAGCCTCCTAACCCCTAGCCCCCTAGCCTCCTAAACCCCTAGCCCCCTAGCCTCCTAACCTCTTTGCCTCCTAACCCTTTAGTCTCCTAACCCCCTAGTCCCCTAACCTCCTTACCCCCAGCCCTACCTAGCCCTATAGTCTCCTAACCCATTAGCCCTCTAAACCCTAGCCCCCTAACCCCCTAGACCCTAGCCTCCTAAACCCTAGACCCTAACCCCCTAGCCCCCTAACCCCCTTATACCCTAGCCTCCTACCCCCTAGCCCCCTAGCCTCCTAACCCCTTAGTCTACTAGCCTCCAAACCCCCTAGCCTCCTAAGCCCTAGCCTCCTAACCCCTTAACCATTAGCTCCCTAACCCCCTAGCCCCCTAACATCCTTACCCCCTAGTCCATTAACCCCCTATCCTCCTAACCCCTAGCCTCTTAGCCCCTTAACCACTAGCTCCCTAACCACTTAATCCCCTAGCCTCCTTACCCCCTAGCCCCCTAGACTCATAACCCCCTAGCCCCCTAGCCTCTTAGGAGCCTAGGGGGCTAGGGGGTTAGGGGGCTAAGGGGTTAGGAGCCTAGGGGCTAGGGGGTTAGGAGGATAGGGGATTAAGGGGTTAGGAGCCTAGGGGGCTAGGCGGTTAGGGGGCTAAGGGGTTAGAAGCCTAGGGGGGTAGGGGGTTAGGGGGCTATGGGGTTAGGGGGCTAGGTGGTTAAGAGGTTAGGGAGCCAGGGGTTTAGGGAGCTAGGGGGCTAGTGAGTTAGGAGATTAGGGGGTTAGGGGGCTCCTCATCCCCCTCTTCCTCTTTTTTATCCAGCTTGTAAAAATGCATTGCACTTAGCAGGCCCAGTGGACTGAGGAGTAATGATCTGTCCATCAAGGCCCGGTGGCTGGCTGTGACTCACCCTAATGGAGGGGGAGGGGGAGGAGAGGGAGCGGGACTTATAGGAACCATCAATACCTTCTAGATGACTTCATCTATAGGACCTAAGGAACCTTCTGAGCTTAAACAACACATCATTCAGCAACAACGACAGTAGGCAGTGAATACCACGTTGAGTAGACACTGTAAATTACACAGTGGATCGATAGCACTATAATGCATGGTGTGCTGTAGCACGTACTGTACAGTAAAGTGCTGTGTGCTCTTCAAGAGTACGTTTGGAGGATGTGCATGCAGACAGGAGGAACTGATTTATTGACAATAGACATTTTAATGACTGCAGCTCATGCTTTGTTAAACATCATCAAACATTATAATGATTATTAAAGCCTCAGATCAACAGATCCACCAGGCTCAGTTCCACTGTTGGCCATCTGTTTTATATCTGAGATAATACTCATCTGCACAACTAAATGACAATCACTGCAGACAGTTCTCAAGGTTAACTATTCAAATCAAAGAGACTGGTCCAACTCATATAGTTGTATACCTTTATTACAGTTTGAATTTAAAGTAAATACCATAATCAGGAAATAACATTGTTTGTTTCATCCAGCTTTCCTGCATTTTTTGGCCAATAATTTGTTGAAAGTTTAAAGGAGTTTAATGAAGTATCAGTTCTTCACGCTATTTACTTTCAAATAGAAAACAAGAACAGAATGTATTTAGAGAACATAAGTGTAGTATTCTATATTATAATATAATATACTAGCAATACTCTGCTGTAGCTAGAACCATTCCACCAGCCTGCTAGAACACTCAGCAACATCCATCACCTCTGCAGAACCACACAACAGCCAGAGGAGCACAAATGAACGTTCCTCCCTCTCCTTCCTCCCTCTCCCACCCTCTCCCTCATCATAAATAACCACTAATACCTGCAGTTTGTATTCTGTGTGAATAAGAAATAGGAAATATTGCCTGCTATGACATCTGGCCACAAGCTGCTGGGCTACGATACTACCATTACAGAGGCACAGCCTGCATACTGATAGCCTAGCATCAACAGCTAGCTGCTAATGAATACTGATGCTAGCATTGCTACCAAACCAGGGTTGAAATACAATTTGAAATAACTTCAAATGCTCTAGTTAAGCTTGATTGAGTTGGCCTGTCGCAATGGAAGCAATAGAACATTGGCACAAGTACAAACCCCGCCCTCCTGGAGCACACAGGCTAAAGAAAAAGTATATGACATATTTAAAATAGTGTTTGAACCCAGGTGTTTACTTCACTAGCTGCTAATCAATCTACTGGCAGAGACAGCAGCAAAGCTAAATGGGAGGATTTGGCCCTAGCTCCTAATGAATGTCTCATTCCAAAATACTATTTTATTCAAAAGAGAGTGTGCCATTTCATTTTGGTAATGCTGTAACATAAATCCTCAGTGTGAGGGATGAATGTAGCGAGGCATTGTTGTTAGTAGAGCTTAAAGGGACATTGCACTTTCAAATAAAAAAATTGTCAGATGCTATCCACATCCCACAACATCGTTTTGTACATCCAGCCATATGTCTCCACTTCAAATGAACGGAAAAGATGAGCACAAAATTAAACTAGTAATGCCAGGAAATTAGACAGTGGCCATGAAAACTTAGACAAAGTTCAATTTGTGAGTGAAAGGTCCCTTTAAAGGGGTAGTAGTGGTACTCTCACAGGGCTGGTTTCTGTTGACTCCTGTAGATTTCTCCTCATTCCCAGCCTACAGCGTGTTCTAGACAACAGATGGAGAGGGATATAGACGCAGCATGACCACTTCTGAGGTCGGAACAAAAACGTTGATTTGGGGTGAACATTAACATTGATCTCTTTAACATAATGCTGATGCTAGCTGGAGGCAAGAGAACAGCTGAGACAGACAAAGACAGGACAGACAGAGAAGGACAGACAAAGACAGAACAGACAGAGACAGAACAGACAGAGACAGAGACAGTCAGAGACAGACAGGACAGACAGAGACAGGACAGACAGGACAGAGACAGGACAGACAGAGACAGGACAGACAGAGACAGAGACAGAGACAGAGACAGAGACAGAGACAGAGACAGGACAGACAGGACAGAGACAGGACAGACAGACAGAGAAAGACAGAGACAGAGACAGGACAGAGACAGGAAAGACAGAGACAGGATAGACAGGACAGAGACAGGACAGACAGACAGAGACAGGACAGACAGATACAGGACAGACAGAGACAGGACAGAGACAGGACAGAGACAGACAGGACAGAGACAGGACAGACAGAGACAGGACAGAGACATGATAGACAGGACAGAGACAGGACAGACAGGACAGAGACAGGACAGACAGGACAGACAGAGACAGGAGAGACAGAGACAGGACAGAGAGGACAGACAGAGACAGGACAGAGACAGGACAGACAGAGACAGGACAGACAGGACAGACAGAGACAGGACAGAGACATGATAGACAGGACAGAGGCAGGACAGACAGACAGAGACAGGACAGACAGGACAGACAGAGACAGACAGAGACAGAGACAGGACAGAGACAGGACAGACAGGACATACAGAGACAGGACAGACAGGACATACAGAGACAGGACAGACAGGACAGACAGAGACAGGACAGACAGGACAGACAGAGACAGGACAGACAGGACAGAGACAGGACAGAGACATGATTGACAGAGACAGGACAGACAGAGACAGGACAGAGACAGGACAGACAGGACAGACAGGACAGACAGGACAGACAGAGACATGATTGACAGAGACAGGACAGACAGGACAGGGACAGAGACAGGACAGACAGGACAGAGACAGAACAGACAGAGACATGATTGACAGAGACAGGACAGACATGACAGAGACAGGACAGACAGGGACAGGACAGACAGGACAGACAGGACAGAGACAGGACAGAGACAGGACAGAGACAGGACAGACAGAGACATGCTTGACAGAGACAGACAGACCGACAGAGACAGAACAGACAGAGACATGATTCACAGAGACAGGACAGACAGGACAGAGAGACAGAACAGACAGGACAGACAGAGACAGACAGACAGAGACAGGACAGACAGAGACAGGGACAGACAGACAGGACAGACAGAACAGATTGAGACAGAGACAGAGACAGACAGACAGACAGGACAGGACAGACAGGACAGACAGGACAGACAGGACAGACAGACAGAGACAGAGACAGAGACAGACAAAGACAGAGACAGACAGAGACAGGACAGACAGAGACAGAGACAGAACAGACAGAGACAGACAGACAGACAGACAGGACAGACAGAGACAGACAGAGACAGAGACAGACAGACAGGACAGACAGAACAGACATGACAGGACAGACAGAGACAGACAGACAGAGACAGAGACAGGACAGACAGAACAGAGACAGAGACAGAGACAGAGACAGAGACAGGACAGACAGGACAGACAGAACAGAGACAGAGACAGAGACAGAGACAGAGACAGGACAGAGACAGAGACAGGACAGACAGAGACAGGACAGACAGAACAGACAGAACAGAGACAGAGACAGAGATAGACAGACAGGACAGAGACAGACAGGACAGACAGGACAGAGACAGAACAGACAGAAGACAGGACAGACAGAGACAGGACAGACAGAGACAGGACAGACAGGACAGAGAGGACAGACAGAACAGAGACAGAGACAGAGACAGGACAGACAGAGACAGACAGAGACAGAGACAGAGACAGAGACAGAGAGACAGAGACAGAGACAGACAGGACAGACAGGACAGAGACAGAGACAGAGACAGAGACAGGACAGACAGGACAGACAGAACAGACAGACAGAGACAGGACAGACAGACAGACAGAACAGACAGAGACAGAGACAGGACAGACAGAGACAGGACAGACAGACACAGACAGGACAGACAGAGACAGACAGACAGACAGACAGAGACAGGACAGACAGACAGACAGGACAGACAGGACAGACAGGACAGACAGGACAGAACAGACAGACAGAGACAGGACAGACAGACAGACAGAGACAGAGACAGACAGACAGAGACAGACAGACAGGACAGAGACAGGACAGACAGGACAGACAGGACTGAGACAGGACAGACAGAGACATGATTGACAGAGACAGGACAGACAGGACAGGGACAGAGACAGGGACAGGACAGACAGGACAGAGATAGAACAGACAGAGACATGATTGACAGAGACAGGACAGACATGACAGAGACAGGACAGACAGACAGGACAGACAGGACAGACAGGACAGAGACAGGACAGAGACAGGACAGAGACAGGACAGACAGAGACATGCTTGACAGAGACAGGACAGACCGGACAGAGACAGAACAGACAGAGACATGATTCACAGAGACAGGACAGACAGGACAGAGAGACAGAACAGAGAGTAACAGGACAGACAGAGACAGGACAGACAGAGACAGAGACAGGACAGAGACAGGGACAGGACAGACAGGACAGACAGAACAGAGACAGACAGAGACAGAGACAGAGACAGACAGAGACAGAGACAGACAGAGACAGAGACAGGACAGACAGGACAGACAGGACAGACAGGACAGACGAGACAGAGACAGAGACAGAGACAGAGACAGAGACAGAGACAGAGACAGAGACAGAGACAGAGACAGGACAGACGAGACAGAGACAGACAGAGACAGAGACAGAGACAGAGACAGACAGACAGAGACAGAGACAGGACAGAGACAGACAGAGACAGAGACAGGACAGACAGGACAGACAGAACAGACATAGACAGGACAGACAGAGACAGGACAGACAGAGACAGAGACAGGACAGACAGAACAGAGACAGAGACAGAGACAGAGACAGAGACAGGACAGACAGGACAGACAGAACAGACAGAGACAGAGACAGAGACAGAGACAGGACAGAGACAGAGACAGGACAGACAGAGACAGGACAGACAGAACAGACAGAACAGAGACAGAGACAGAGATAGGACAGATAGGACAGAGACAGAGACAGGATAGACAGGACAGAGACAGAACAGACAAAGACAGGACAGACAGAGACAGGACAGACAGAGACAGAGACAGGACAGACAGAGTCAGGACAGACAGAACAGAGACAGAGACAGAGACAGGACAGACAGGACAGACAGACAGAGACAGAGACAGAGACAGAGACAGAGACAGAGACAGAGACAGAGACAGGACAGACAGGACAGAGACAGAGACAGAGACAGAGACAGGACAGACAGGACAGAGACAGAACAGACAGAGATAGAGACAGGACAGACAGAGACAGAACAGACAGAGACAGAGACAGGACAGACAGAGACAGGACAGACAGAGACAGAGACAGGACAGACAGAGACAGGACAGACAGGACAGAGACAGGACAGACAAGACAGACAGGACAGAGACAGGACAGACAGGACAGACAGGACAGAGACAGAACAGACAGAGACAGGACAGACAGGCAGGACAGACAGAGACAGAGACAGGACAGACAGAGACAGGACAGACAGGACAGAGACAGGACAGACAAGACAGACAGGACAGAGACAGGACAGACAGGACAGACAGGACAGAGACAGAACAGACAGAGACAGGACAGACAGACAGGACAGACAGAGACAGAGACAGGACAGACAGAGACAGAGACAGGACAGACAAGACAGACAGGACAGAGACAGGACAGACAGGACAGACAGGACAGAGACAGAACAGACAGAGACAGGACAGACAGACAGGACAGACAGGAAAGAGACAGAGACAGAGACACCGTGCTCTCTGTGTGCAGTCACTGTGGCAGCAGCACTGTACACTCGTTTTCTCATCCTTCCATCCCTCCATCCAGCCTCATCTTCAACTCTGAGAGACAGATTTGGTTCCTGATTGAGACGTTGTATGGTTCTATTTCACGCCTGTAGGTTATTCTGATTGCATCCTGACAGAGGTAGTGAGTTCTACAACACTCCAGTCTACCTGAATGAAGTTGTTTTGAATGTTTTTATGGATGATCTATCTGCCCGTATCTTCAAGTCTCCCCTGGTGATGAATGTCAGGCAGGTAGCGACAGGCACACAGCTGAACCCTGTTACACCAGCCACTGTATGTACGCAACATAAACATGCTAAAGGACACACACACACGTATGTGCACGCATATGTACATAGAGGCATGCAGGCTGGCAAGCAGGAACACTTGCACAAACGTGTGTTTATCTGAATATGTCACACACACACACGCAAACACAAAAACATACACACACGCAAACACACACACATAGTGTGTCCTCCTAAACCGTTAATTAAAGTCTTTGTATTTATGGCCATCCAGCATAGTGACCCACTAGGGAGAAGGCTAAGCACTACAGTCAGCATGCAACACACACACACACACACACACACACACACACACACACACACACACACACACACACACACACACACACACACACACACACACACACACACACACACACACACACACACACACACACACACACACACACACACACACACACACGGCTGGGCCAGTCACCATAGCTGTGTTAATATTGGGAGGAGACGTGGCTCTCTCCGCACTGTGCATTGTTATTAGTTAGAGGGTGTATTCTTCCGTTTTAAAATCATCAAATTCCATCTGCTTGGCGCTCCATGTGCATTCTAGGCATATCACTGTCTATGCCTGCCTGCCTGCCTGCCTGCCTGCCTGCCTGCCTGCCTGCCTGCCTGCCTGCCTGCCTGCCTGCCTGTGTTGCATGCTGACAGTAGTGCTTTGCCTTTTCCCTAGTGGGTCACTATGCTGGATGGCCATAAATACAAAATACATTAATTAATGGTTTAGGAGGACACACTATTCAGTGTAAACCCTCCATCCACCACACTAGATCATTCAGTATACACCCTCCATCCACCACACCAGACCATGCAGTGTAAACCCTCCATCCACCACACTAGATCATTCAGTATACACCCTCCATCCACCACACCAGACCATGCAGTGTAAACCCTCCATCCACCACACTAGATCATTCAGTATACACCCTCTATCCAACACACCAGACCATGTAGTGTAAACCCTCCATCCACCACACCAGACCATGTAGTGTAAACCCTCCATCCACCACACCAGACCATGCAGTATACACCCTCCATCCACCACACCCAGACGATGTAGTGTAAACCCTCCATCCACCACACCAGACCCCTAATACAAACTGACACTCAATAGACAACACAAAATGCAGGGATAAACAAAACATCAGAACATCAGAACAACAGAACAACAGAACATCAGAACAATAGAACATCAAAACAACAGAACATCAGAACATCAAAACAACAGAACAACAGAACATCAAAACATCAGAACAATAGAACATCAAAACAACAGAACATCAGAACAGCAGAACAACAGAACAACAGAACACCAGGACAACAGATCATCAGAACAACAGAACATCAAAAGAACAGAACAGCAGAACATCAGAACAACAGAACATCAGAACAACAGAACTATAGAACATCAAAACAACAGAACATCAGAACAACAGAACATCAGAACAACAGAACATCAGAACTATAGAACAACAGAACATCAGAACAACAGAACATCAGAACAACAGAACAATAGAACATCAAAACAACAGAACATCAGAACAACAGAACATCAGAACAACAGAACAACAGAACAGCAGAACATCAGAACAACAGAACATCAGAACAACAGAACTATAGAACATCAAAACAACAGAACATCAGAACAACAGAACATCAGAACAACAGAACATCAGAACTATAGAACAACAGAACATCAGAACAACAGAACATCAGAACAACAGAACTATAGAACATCAAAACAACAGAACATCAGAACAACAGAACATCAGAACAACAGAACAACAGAACATCAGAACAACAGAACTATAGAACAACAGAACATCAGAACAACAGACCTATAGAACAACAGAACATCAAAACAACAGAACAACAGAACAGCAGAACAGCAGAACGACAGAACAACAGAACATCAGAACTATAGAACATCAAAACAACAAAACATCAGAACTATAGAACATCAAACAACAGAACAACAGAACTATAGAACATCAAAACAACAGAACAGCAGAACAACAGAACATCAGAACAACAGAACATCAGAACAACAGAACATCAAAACAACAGAACAACAGAACAGCAGAACATCAGAACAACAGAACATCAGAACAACAGAACATCAAAACAACAGAACATCAGAACATCAGAACAACAGAACATCAGAACATCAGAACTATAGAACAACAGAACTATAGAACAACAGAACATCAGAACAACAGAACTATAGAACAACAGAACATCAAAACAACAGAACATCAAAACAACAGAACAACAGAACAGCAGAACAGCAGAACAACAGAACAACAGAACATCAGAACAACAGAACATCAGAATAACAGAACATCAAAACAACAGAACAGCAGAACATCAGAAAAACAGAACTATAGAACAACAGAACATCAGAACAGCAGAACAACAGAACAACAGAACAACAGAACATCAGAACATCAAAACAACAGAACATCAGAACAACAGAACATCAGAACAACAGAACATCAGAACAACAGAACAATAGAACATCAAAACAACAGAACATCAGAACAACAGAACATCAGAACATCAGAACAACAGAACAACAGAACTATAGAACAACAGAACAGCAGAACAACAGAAAATCAGAACATCAGAACAACAGAACATCAGAACATCAGAACTTCAGAACATCAGAACTATAGAACATCAAAACAACAGAACATCAGAACTTCAGAACAACAGAACATCAGAACAACATAACTTCAGAACATCAAAACAACAGCAATTCAGAACATCAAAACAACAGAACAACAGAACATCAGAACATCAGAACTTCAGAACTTCAGAACATCAAAACATCAAAACAACAGAACATCAGAATAGAACAACAGTGGGATAAAAGCAAATGGCAGCAAAATGGTTTTAGAAGCTCAGTTTAATCTGTTTTGCCCTGCTAGTGAAGTGGTGCAGGGAAAAATCTGGCTCTGTCCTTCAGTAGAGGAGAGCTGAGCTGGTCCATATCTCTCCTCCAGCCCTGCCTGCCTACCTGAATATTGGCTCTGATGATCAGATACATATGTTAGCTTTCTGAACAGGCCAGGATAAATCACACAGCAGAAAGGACCTCTCATTGCTCACAGCAAGCCATACACTATTACTCACTTCCCTTCAACACACACACACACACACACACACACACACACACACACACACACACACACACACACACACACACACACACACACACACACACACACACACACACACACACACACACACACACACACACACACACACACACACACACACAGACAGACAGACAGACAGACACACACTCACTCCTGCAGGCACACACACAAACAAGCACGCATGCACAAACGCACACACTCACTCACACACAAACAGGCACACACACACCCCTCTCGTTCCTTCATATTCCATTACTCAGCAGTGATGGGAAGATAAGTGTCTCCTCCTGGAGAAGAGGAGAGATCTCTGAGGCAGGAGAGAGGGAGAGAGGGAATTAACAGATAAACCGGGCCAGCAGAGAGAGGGATAGAGAGAGGGAAGAAGGCTGTAGAGAGGGATGCTATGTCTATCCTTTACCTCCACGTACAGAGCAGGGCAGTGTGTGTGTGTGTCTATTTACAGTACATTTGGAAAGTTTCACACCTTCACTTTTTTCCACATTTTGTTATGTTACAGCCTTATTGTAATATTCATTAAATTAATAGTTTTCCTCGTCAATCTACACATAATACCCCATAATGACAAAGCGAAAACAGGTTTTTAGAAATTTTCGCAAATGTATTAAAAATAAAATACAGAAATACCTTATTAACATAATTATTCAGATCTTTAGCTATGAGACTCAAAATTAAGCTCAGGTGCATCCTGTTTCCATTGATCACCCTTGAGATGTTTCTGCAACTTGATTGGATAAGACTGGGTCTGGATTAGGCTGGGAAAGGCTGGGTCTGGATAAAACTGGGTAAAACTGGGTCTGGATAAGGTTGGATAACACTGGCTCTGGATAAGGCTGGGTAAAACTGGTTCTGGATAAGGTTGGGTAAGACTGGGTCAGTATGACACGGAACCTAAACCGGGTGCACGCGACGCCAGCAGTATTTTCAGCCTAAAAGGCTGGGACAGGCTGGGTCTGGTGAAGGTTGGGTAAGGCTGGGTCAGGATAAGACTGGGTAAAACTGGGTCTGGATAAGGTTGGGTAAGACTGGGTCTGGATTAGGCTGGGAAAGGCTGGGTCAGGATAAGACTGGGTAAAACTGGGTCTGGATAAGGTTGGATAACACTGGGTCTGGATAAGGCTCGGTAAGACTATAAGATAACTTCTTCGGGATCGGTGTCCAATTTACCATGCTATTGTTTGAGGAGAGTGCACAATTTTGAACATGAAAAGTTATTAATTGCACCTGGGCTGGAAAAATACATTATAGCCTTTCTCTTGCATTTCAAAGTTGATGGTACAAAAGAAATACAAAAGAGCATTTGTTTTTGTATTATCTTTGACCAGATCTATTGTTATATTCTCCTACATTCCTTTCACATTTCCACAAACTTCAAAGTGTTTCCTTTCAAATGGTACCAATAATATGCATATCCTTGCTTCTGGGCCTGAGCTGCAGATTTGGTTATGTAATGTTAGGGGAGAATTGAAAAAAAGGGGCAGCTCCTTAGGAGGAAATGGCTGGGTAAGGCTGGGTAAGACTGGGTCTGGGTAAGACTGGGTCTGGGTAAGGCTGGGTAAGTCTGGGTCTGGGTAAGACTGGGTAAGACTGGGTCTGGGTAAGACTGGGTCTGGGTAAGACTGGGTCTGGGTAAGGCTGGGTAAGACTGGGTCTGGCTAAGACTGGGTCTGGATAAGACTGGGTCTGGATAAGACTGGTTCTGGGTAAGGCTGTTTAAGACTGTGTCTGGATAAGACTGGGTCTGGATAAGACTGGTTCTGGGTAAGGCTGGGTAAGACTGGGTCTGGGTAAGACTGGGTCTGGATAAGACTGGGTCTGGGTAAGGCTGGGTAAGACTGGGTCTGAGTAAGACTGGGTCTGGATAAGACTGGGTCTGGATAAGACTGGTTCTGGGTAAGGCTGGGTAAGACTGGGTCTGGATAAGGCTGGGTCTGGATAAGACTGGGTCTGGGTAAGGCTGGGTAAGACTGGGTCTGGATAAGGCTGGGTCTGGATAAGACTGGGTCTGGATAAGACTGGTTCTGGGTAAGGCTGGGTAAGACTGGGTCTGGATAAGACTGGTTCTGGGTAAGGCTGGGTAAGACTGGGTCTGGGTAAGACTGGGTCTGGATAAGACTGGGTCTGGGTAAGGCTGGGTAAGACTGGGTCTGGGTAAGACTGCGTCTGGATAAGACTGGGTCTGGATAAGACTGGTTCTGGGTAAGGCTGGGTAAGACTGTGTCTGGATAAGGCTGGGTCTGGATAAGACTGGGTCTGGGTAAGGCTGGGTAAGACTGGGTCTGGATAAGGCTGGGTCTGGATAAGACTGGGTCTGGATAAGACTGGTTCTGGGTAAGGCTGGGTAAGACTGGGATAAGACTGGTTCTGGGTAAGGCTGGGTCTGGATAAGACTGGGTCTGGATAAGACTGGTTCTGGGTAAGACTGGGTCTGGGTAAGACTGGGTCTGGGTAAGGCTGGGTAAGACTGGTTCTGGGTAAGACTAGGTCTGGATAAGACTGGTTCTGGGTAAGGCTGGGTAAGACTGGGTATGGATAAGGCTCAGTCTGGGTAAGACTGGGTCTGGATAAGACTGGTTCTGGGTAAGGATGGGTAAGACTGGGTCTGGATAAGACTGGTTCTGGGTAAGGCTGGGTAAGACTGGGTCTGGATAAGGCTGGGTCTGGGTAAGGCTGGTTAAGACTGGGTCTGGATAAGGCTGGGTCTGGATAAGGCTGGGTCTAGATACGGCTGGGTAAGACTGGGTCTGGATAAGACTGGGTCTGGATAAGGTTGGGTCTGGATATGGCTGGGTCTAGATAAGGCAGGGTAAGACTGGGTCTGGATAAGACTGGGTCTGGATAAGGCTGGGTCTGGATAAGGCTGGGTCTAGATAAGGCTGGGTCTAGATAAGGCTGGGTCTGGGTAAGGCTGGGTCTGGATAAGGCTGGGTCTAGATAAGGCTGGATCTAGATAAGGCTGGGTCTAGATAAGGCTGGGTCTAGATAAGGCTGGGTCTGGGTAAGGCTGGGTCTGGATAAGGCTGGGTCTAGATAAGGCTGGGTCTGGGTAAGGCTGGGTTGGTCTGGGTCAAGTGAACTGTGGCTGTCTGTTGGAGATGGAAGAAGCCCGCTGGAGGGAAGAAAAAACAAATGAATCTCCTGTAACATCTCTGTGGGACCCAGACAGCATACACACACTAGCTGTATTTCATACAGGCACACGCATGTACACTCACACACACACACACACACACATACACACACCAGCCATATTTTTGATACGCACACACCCGCGCTCGCTTGGACAGCTCCACCAAAAAAAGGCAGTGAAAAGTACTGAAGTCTGTTCTTTATTGCACTGGGATTTATTTCACCATCTCTCACCAGCAGCCCTTCGGCTGTGATGCTGTGATATCTAGTACCACAGAATAGAACACTGAGGAAAACCCTGGACACCTGCTGCCAAGGGGAATGTGAGGGAATATATCAAGAGTTTACTTCCAAAATGCGATACCCACCAATTTTGTACATTTATGTTTTTTCATAAGAAATTATTTCTCATGTGTGTAAAATATTACTGTTCTCCAAATTTGAATTCATACATTTTTAGATGTGTATGGAAATGCTTATTTTTGGGAGGCAAAACTATATACACTGAGTGTACAAAACATGCTCTAACATGACAGACTGACCAGGTGAATCCAGGAGAAAGCTATGATCTCTTATTGATGTCACCTTTTAAATCCACTTCAATCAGTGACGATGAAGAGGAGGAGACGGGTTAAAGAAGGATTTTTAAGCATTGCGACAATTGAGACATGGATTGTATATGTGTGGCTTTCAGAGGGAGAATGGGCGAGACAAAACATTTACTAAGGCTCAGAGCAGGGTACTGGGCGGAGGCTGGCTAGTAACAGTGACTAAGGCTCAGAGCAGGGTACTGGGCGGAGGCTGGCTAGTAACAGTGACTAAGGCTCAGAGCAGGGTACTGGGCGGAGGCTGGCTAGTAACAGTGACTAAGGCTCAGAGCATGGTACTGGGCGGAGGCTGGCTAGTAACAGTGACTAAGGCTCAGAGCAGCGTACTGGGCGGAGGCTGGCTAGTAACTGTGACTAAGGCTCAGAGCAGGGTACTGGGCGGAGGCTGGCTAGTAACAGTGACTAAGGCTCAGAGCAGGGTACTGGGCGGAGGCTGGCTAGTAACAGTGACTAAGGCTCAGAGCAGGGTACTGGGCGGTGGCTGGCTAGTAACAGTGACTAAGGCTCAGAGCAGCGTACTGGGCGGAGGCTGGCTAGTAACAGTGACTAAGGCTCAGAGCAGGGTACTGGGCGGAGGCTGGCTAGTAACAGTGACTAAGGCTCAGAGCATGGTACTGGGCGGAGGCTGGCTAGTAACAGTGACTAAGGCTCAGAGCAGCGTACTGGGCGGAGGCTGGCTAGTAACTGTGACTAAGGCTCAGAGCAGGGTACTGGGCGGAGGCTGGCTAGTAACAGTGACTAAGGCTCAGAGCAGGGTACTGGGCGGAGGCTGGCTAGTAACAGTGACTAAGGCTCAGAGCAGGGTACTGGGCGGTGGCTGGCTAGTAACAGTGACTAAGGCTCAGAGCAGGGTACTGGGCGGAGGCTGGCTAGTAACAGTGACTAAGGCTCAGAGCAGGGTACTGGGCGGAGGCTGGCTAGTAACAGTGACTAAGGCTCAGAGCATGGTACTGGGCGGAGGCTGGCTAGTAACAGTGACTAAGGCTCAGAGCAGGGTACTGGGCGGAGGCTGGCTAGTAACAGTGACTAAGGCTCAGAGCAGGGTACTGGGCGGTGGCTGGCTAGTAACAGTGACTAAGGCTCAGAGCAGGGTACTGGGCGGAGGCTGGCTAGTAACAGTGACTAAGGCTCAGAGCAGGGTACTGGGCGGAGGCTGGCTAGTAACAGTGACTAAGGCTCAGAGCAGGGTACTGGGCGGAGGCTGGCTAGTAACAGTGACTAAGGCTCAGAGCAGTCTGATGGCCCGGAGATAGAAGCTGTTTATCAGTCTCTCGGTCCCAGCTTTGATGCACCTGTACTGTCTCCGGCTTCTAGATGGTAGTGGGGTGAACAGGCCATGGCTTGGCCTTCCTGTGCTGTAGATGTCTTGGAGGGCAGGCAGTGTGCCCTCTGTGATGTGTTGGGGTGACAGCCCCCCTGAAGAGCCCTGTGGCTGCGGTTGCGGGTTACTGATGTCATATTACTTTATTGAAAACCTAATACGATACCCCATTCAAAGGCAATGTCTTGCCCATTCACTCTCTTAATGGCACTCATACGCAATCCATGTCTCAATTGTCTCAAGACTTAAAAATCGTTCTTTAATCAGTCTCCTCCACTTCATCTACACTGATTGAGGTGGATTCAAATAAACTTAATGAAGTCAGATAACTAATTTAATACACTTTGTAAGCATACAAATGACATAGTATTATCACAGTCGCATGTGAGGTATATACTGTAATGACGACCTCCGACGTGATGTATCTTAAATAATATTTGGACTATATAACGAACACATGCATTGTGGAGAATATGCAGGTTACCAATCTTTTTATGACAATTGACTCGTGCTAATGATTTGGTCATCTGTCCTACCTACGGGTGTGGTGTGCACGTCGATGCCGCTCTCTAGTATGGGGGCTGGCTAAGCTCCCAAAATAGCCCCCACTGCAACTATTGAACGGCTAATCCCAAACAGCCCACAAATATGTTACACAGTTGATAAATATATGGCAAATAGAAATCAAAACTAGACGGTGTTCAGAGATAGATGGGAGGGGTTGAGTGGAGTTGAAGGGTGGGACTAAAACCAACAAGATTACGAATGTAAAATATACTTGGTCCGTAGTTTTTATTTTGTATTTAACATTTATTTGACTAGGCAAGTCAGTTAAGAAGAAATTCAACACCACATGACAACCACATGGTAGCAACACCACATGACAACCATATGGTAGCAACACCACATGACAACAACACTGTAGCAACACTACAAGACAACAGCATGGTAGCAACACCATATGACAACAACATGGTAGCAAAACAACATGACAACAACATGGCAGCATCACAACATGACAACAACATGGTAGCATCACAACATGACATCAAAATGGTAGCAACACAACATTTACATTTACATTTAAGTCATTTAGCAGACGCTCTTATCCAGAGCGACTTACAAATTGGTGCATTCACCTTATGACATCCAGTAGAATAGTCACTTTAAAATAGTGCATCTGAATCTTAAAGGGGGGTGAGAAGGATTACTTATCCTATCCTAGGTATTCCTTAAAGAGGTGGGGTTTCAGGTGTCTCCGGAAGGTGGTGATTGACTCCGCTGTCCTGGCGTCGTGAGGGAGTTTGTTCCACCATTGGGGGGCCAGAGCAGCGAACAGTTTTGACTGGGCTGAGCGGGAACTGTACTTCCTCAGTGGTAGGGAGGCGAGCAGGCCAGAGGTGGATGAACGCAGTGCCCTTGTTTGGGTGTAGGGCCTGATCAGAGCCTGGAGGTACTGAGGTGCCGTTCCCCTCACAGCTCCGTAGGCAAGCACCATGGTCTTGTAGTGGATGCGAGCTTCAACTGGAAGCCAGTGGAGAGAGCGGAGGAGCGGGGTGACGTGAGAGAACTTGGGAAGGTTGAACACCAGACGGGCTGCGGCGTTCTGGATGAGTTGTAGGGGTTTAATGGCACAGGCAGGGAGCCCAGCCAACAGCGAGTTGCAGTAATCCAGACGGGAGATGACAAGTGCCTGGATTAGGACCTGCGCCGCTTCCTGTGTGAGGCAGGGTCGTACTCTACGGATGTTGTAGAGCATGAACCTACAGGAACGGGTCACCGCCTTGATGTTAGTTGAGAACGACAGGGTGTTGTCCAGGATCACGCCAAGGTTCTTAGCGCTCTGGGAGGGGGACACAATGGAGTTGTCAACCGTGATGGCGAGATCATGGAACGGGCAGTCCTTCCCCGGGAGGAAGAGCAGCTCCGTCTTGCCGAGGTTCAGCTTGAGGTGGTGATCCGTCATCCACACTGATATGTCTGCCAGACATGCAGAGATGCGATTCGCCACCTGGTCATCAGAAGGGGAAAGGAGAAGATTAATTGTGTGTCGTCTGCATAGCAATGATAGGAGAGACCATGTGAGGTTATGACAGAGCCAAGTGACTTGGTGTATAGCGAGAATAGGAGAGGGCCTAGAACAGAGCCCTGGGGGACACCAGTGGTGAGAGCGCGTGGTGAGGAGACAGATTCTCGCCACGCCACCTGGTAGGAGCGACCTGTCAGGTAGGACGCAATCCAAGCGTGGGCCGCGCCGGAGATGCCCAACTCGGAGAGGGTGGAGAGGAGGATCTGATGGTTCACAGTATCGAAGGCAGCCGATAGGTCTAGAAGGATGAGAGCAGAGGAGAGAGAGTTAGCTTTAGCGGTGCGGAGCGCCTCCGTGATACAGAGAAGAGCAGTCTCAGTTGAATGACTAGTCTTGAAACCTGACTGATTTGGATCAAGAAGGTCATTCAGAGAGAGATAGCGGGAGAGCTGGCCAAGGACGGCACGTTCAAGAGTTTTGGAGAGAAAAGAAAGAAGGGATACTGGTCTGTAGTTGTTGACATCGGAGGGATTGAGTGTAGGTTTTTTCAGAAGGGGTGCAACTCTCGCTCTCTTGAGGACGGAAGGGACGTAGCCAGCGGTCAGGGATGAGTTGATGAGCGAGGTGAGGTAAGGGAGGAGGTCTCCGGAAATGGTCTGGAGAAGAGAGGAGGGGATAGGGTCAAGCGGGCAGGTTGTTGGGCGGCCGGCCGTCACAAGACGCGAGATTTCATCTGGAGAGAGAGGGAGAAAGAGGTCAGAGCACAGGGTAGGGCAGTGTGAGCAGAACCAGCGGTGCCGTTTGACTTAGCAAACGAGGATCGGATGTCGTCGACCTTCTTTTCAAAATGGTTGACGAAGTCATCTGCAGAGAGGGAGGAGGGGGGAGGGGGAGGAGGATTCAGGAGTGAGGAGAAGGTGGCAAAGAGCTTCCTAGGGTTAGAGGCAGATGCTTGGAATTTAGAGTGGTAGAAAATGGCTTTAGCAGCAGAGACAGAGGAGGAAAATGTAGAGAGGAGGGAGTGAAAGGATGCCAGGTCCGCAGGGAGGTGAGTTTTCCTCCATTTCCGCTCAGCTGCCCGGAGCCCTGTTCTGTGAGCTCGCAATGAGTCGTCGAGCCACGGGGCGGGAGGGGAGGACCGCGCCGGCCTGGAGGATAGGGGACATAGAGAGTCAAAGGATGCAGAAAGGGAGGAGAGGAGGTTTGAGGAGGCAGAATCAGGAGATAGGTTGGAGAAGGTTTGAGCAGAGGGAAGAGATGATAGGATGGAAGAGGAGAGAGTAGCGGGGGAGAGGGAGCGAAGGTTGGGACGGCGCGATACCATCCGAGTAGGGGCAGTGTGGGAGGTGTTAGATGAGAGCGAGAGGGAAAAGGATACAAGGTAGTGGTCGGAGACTTGGAGGGGAGTTGCAATGAGGTTAGTGGAAGAACAGCATCTAGTAAAGATGAGGTCGAGCGTATTGCCTGCCTTGTGAGTAGGGGGGGAAGGTGAGAGGGTGAGGTCAAAAGAGGAGAGGAGTGGAATGAGTCAAAGGTAGACGTGGGGAGGTTAAAGTCGCCCAGCACTGTGAGAGGTGAGCCGTCCTCAGGAAAGGAGCTTATCAAGGTATCAAGCTCATTGATGAACTCTCCGAGGGAACCTGGAGGGCGATAAATGATAAGGATGTTAAGCTTGAAAGGGCTGGTAACTGTGACAGCATGGAATTCAAAGGAGGCGATAGACAGATGGGTGAGGGGATAAAGAGAGAATGACCACTTGGGAGAGATGAGGATCCCGGTGCCACCACCCCGCTGACCAGAAGCTCTCGGGGTGTGCGAGAACACGTGGGCGGACGAAGAGAGAGCAGTAGGAGTAGCAGTGTTGTCTGTGGTGATCCATGTTTCCGTCAGTGCCAAGAAGTCGAGGGACTGGAGGGAGGCATAGGCTGAGATGAACTCTGCCTTGTTGGCCGCAGATCGGCAGTTCCAGAGGCTACCGGAGACCTGGAACTCCACGTGGGTCGTGCGCGCTGGGACCACCAGATTAGGGTGTCCGCGGCCACGCGGTGTGTAGCGTTTGTATGGTCTGTGCAGAGAGGAGAGAACAGGGATAGACAGACACATAGTTGACAGGCTACAGAAGAGGCTACGCTAATGCAAAGGAGATTGGAATGACAAGTGGACTACACGTCTCGAATGTTCAGAAAGTCAAGCTTACGTAGCAAGAATCTTATTGACTAAAATGATTAAAATGATACAGTACTGCTGAAGTAGGCTAGCTGGCAGTAGCTGCGTTGTTGACACTACACTAATCAAGTCGTTCCGTTGAGTGTAATAGTTTCTGCAGTGCTGCTATTCGGGGGCTAGCTGGCTAGCTAGCAGTGTTGTTTACGTTACGTTGCGTTAAGAGAACGACAATAGCTGGCTAGCTAACCTAGAAAATCGCTCTAGACTACACAATTAACTTTGATACAAAGACGGCTATGTAGCTAGCTATGTAGCTAGCTACGATCAAACAAATCAAACCGTTGTACTGTAATGAAATGAAATGAAAATGTGATACTACCTGTGAATGCGACCGGGTTGTTGAATACTATTCAGTAGACGTTGGCTAGCTGTTAGCTGTTAGCTGTTGGCTAGCTAGCAGAGTCTCCCACGTTAAGGACGACAAATAGCTGGCTAGCTAACCTCGGTAAATTAAGATGATCACTCCAAGACTACACACTCTAAACTACACAATTATCTTGGATACAAAGACAGCTATGTAGCTGGCTAACACTAAACTAATCAAGTCGTTCAGTTGAGTGTAATAGCACTACAGTGGTGCTAATCTGTGGGCGTTTGCTAGCGTTTGCTAGCTGCTGGGCGAATAGCAGTGAAGGCTACGTTAGGGCGACGAAATACGATAATTATGCAATTATCTCTGATACAAGGACGGCTATGTAGCTAGCTAAGAAGAAATTGCTAAGATTAGATGGATCAACCGTTGTACTATAATGAAATGTAATGAAATGTAATGAAAAAGTTATACTACCTGCGGAGCGAAGTGCGGTGCGTTGGTATTATCACCATATGAAAAAACATGGTTGCAACACAACATGACAATATAGAAGCAACACAACATGACAAAGACATGGTAGCAACACAACATGACAACAACATGGTAGAAACACCACATGACAACAACATGGTAGCAACACCACATGACAACCACATGGTAGCAACACTACATGACAATAAAATGGTAGAAACACCACATGACAACAACATGGTAGCAACACAACATGACAACAACATGGTATCAAAACAAAATAACAACAACATGGTACAACAACATGGTAGCAACACAACATGACAACAACATTGTAGAAACACCACATGACAACAACCTGGTAACAGCACAACATGACAACAACATGGTAGCAACACATGACAACAACATGGTAGCAACACAACATGGCAGCAGCACAACATGGTAGCAGCACAAGAAAACAACAACATGATAGCAACACAAAACATGGTACAAACACTATTGGGCACAGACAACAGCACAAAGGCAAGAACATAGAGACAACAATACATCATGTGAAGCAGCCACAACAGAGTGTCCATGATGGAGTCTTTGAATGAAGAGATGGAGATAAAACTGTCCAGTTTGAGTGTTTTTTGCAGCTCGTTCCAGTCACTGGCTGCAGCGAACTGAAAAGAGGAGCGACCGAGGGATGTGTGTGCTTTGGGGATCTTGAACAGAATGTGACGGGGGAGAATAGGTGTTGTATGTGGAGGATGAGGGCTGCAGTAGGTCTCTCAGTTAAGGGGGAGTGAGGCCTACGAGGGTTTAATAAATAAGCATCAACCAGTGTGTCTTGTGAAGGGTATACAGAGATGACCAGTTGACAGAGGAGTGTAGAGTGCAGTGATGTTTCCTATAAGGAGCCTTGGTGGCAAATCTGATGGCCAAATGATAAAGAACATCTAGTCGCTTGAGAGCACCCTTACCTGCCGATCTATAAATTAGGACTCTGTAATCTAGCATGGTAAGGATGGTCATCTGAATCAGGGTTAGTTTGGCAGCTGGGGTGAAAGAGGAGCGATTAAGTAGAGGAAACCAACCTGCAGCTTTGATATGTCCTGAGAGAAGGACAGTCTAGTCTAGTCATACTCCCAAGTTCTAAACCCTCAGAGATAGTAATCACACCATTGGAGAGAGGTTCATTCTTCTTACCATAACACGTGACCTTTGTTTTGGAGGTGTTCAGAACAAGGTTAAGGGCAGAGAAAGCTTTTTGGACACTAAGAAAGTTTTGTTTTAAGAGTGTTTAACACATAATCCGGGGAGGGGCCAGCTGAGTATAAGACTGTGTCATCTGCATATAAATGGATGAGAGAGCTTCCTGTAACGTCTGCTTCCAGCCCACACTCTCAAACACGTAGATCCCCTGAACGCAGTTCACTTTCCAGCCCACTTTCCAGCCCACACTCTCAAACACATAGATCCCCTAAACGCAGTTCACTTTCCAGCCCACACTCTCAAACACATAGATCCCCTAAACGCAGTTCACTTTCCAGCCCACACTCTCAAACACATAGATCCCCTAAACGCAGTTCCCTTTCCAGCCCACACTCTCAAACACGTAGATCCCCTGAACGCAATTCACTTTCCAACCCACACTCTCAAACAAGTAGATCCCCAGAACGCATTTCACTTTCCAGCCCACACTCTCAAACACACATCACCAACTACTTTGCAGACAGAGATCAGTGTGTCAAATCGGAGGGTATGTTGTCCGGTCCTCTGGCAGTCTCTATGGGGGTGCCACAGGGTTCAATTCTCTGGCCGACTCTTTTCTCTGTATATATCAATGATGTTGCTCTTGCTGCGGGCGATTCCCTGATCCACCTCTACGCAGAGGACACCATTTTGTATACTTCTGACCCTTCCTTGGACACTGTGCTATCTAACATCCAAACGAGCTTCCGCGCCATACAACACTCTTTCCGTGGCCTCCAACTGCTCTAAAACGCTATTAAAACCAAATGCATGCTTTTCAACCATTCGCTGCCTGCACCAGCACGCCCGACTAGCATCACCACCCTGGATGGTTCCGACCTAGAATACGTGGACATCTATAAGTACCTAGGTGTCTGGCTAGACTGTAAACTCTCCTTCCAGACTCATATCAAACATCTCCAATCCAAAATCAAATCTAGAATCGGCTTTCTATTTCGCAACAAAGCCTCCTTCACTCACACCGCCAAACTTACCCTAGTAAAACTGACTATCCTACCGATCCTCAACTTCGGCGATGTCATCTACAAAATGGCTTCCAATACTCTACTCAGCAAACTGGATGCAGTTTATCACAGTGCCATCCGTTTTGTTACTAAAGCACCTTATACCACCCACCACTGTGACCTGTATGCTCTAGTCGGCTGGCCCTCGCTACATATTCGTCGCCAGACCCACTGGCTCCAGGTCATCTACAAGTCCATGCTAGGTAAAGCTCCGCCTTATCTCAGTTCCCTGGTCACGATGGCAACACCCACCCGTAGCACGCGCTCCAGCAGGTGTATCTCACTGATCATCCCTAAAGCCAACACCTCATTTGCCCGCCTTTCCTTCCAGTTCTCTGCTGCATGTGACTGGAACGAATTGCAAAAATCGTTGAAGTTGGAGACTTTTATCTCCCTCACCAACTTTAAACATCTGCTATATGAGCAGCTAACCGATCGCTGCAGCTGTACATAGTCCATAAGTAAATAGCCCACCCAATTTACCTACCTCATCCCCATACTGTTTTTATTTATTTACTTTCTGCTCTTTTGCACACCAGTATCTCTACCTGTACATGACCATCTGATCATTTATCATTCCAGTGTTAATCTGCTAAATTGGAATTATTCACCTACCTCCTCATGCCTTTTGCACACAATGTATATAGACTCCTTTTTTCTTTTTATTGACTTGTTAATTGTTTACTCCATGTGTAACTCTGTGTTGTTGTCTGTTCACACTGCTATGCTTTATCTTGGCCAGGTCGCAGTTGTAAATGAGAACTTGTTCTCAACTAGCCTACCTGGTTAAATAAAGGTGAATTTAAATAATAAAAATAAAAAAACAGATCCCCTGAACGCAGTTCACTTTCCAGCCCACACTCTCAAACACATAGATCCCCTAAAGGCAGTTCACTTTCCAGCCCACACTCTCAAACACATAGATCCCCTAAAGGCAGTTCACTTTCCAGCCCACACTCTCAAACACATAGATCCCCTAAAGGCAGTTCACTTTCCAGCCCACACTCTCAAACACATAGATCCCCTAAAGGCAGTTCACTTTCCAGCCCACACTCTCAAACACATAGATCCCCTAAACGCAGTTCACATTCCAACCCACTTTCCATCCCACACTCTCAAACACATAGATCCCCTAAACGCAGTTCACATTCCAACCCACTTTCCATCCCACACTCTCAAACACATAGATCCCCTAAACGCAGTTCACATTCCAACCCACTTTCCAGCCCACACTCTCAAACACATAGATCCCCTAAACGCAGTTCACATTCCAACCCACTTTCCAGCCCACACTCTCAAACACATAGATCCCCTAAACGCAGTTCACTTTCCAGCCCACACTCTCAAACACATAGACACTCCAAACACATAGATCCCCTAAACGCAGTTCACTTTCCAGCCCACACTCTCAAACACATAGATCCCCTAAAGGCAGTTCACTTTCCATCCCACACTCTCAAACACATAGATCCCCTAAACGCAGTTCACATTCCAACCCACTTTCCATCCCACACTCTCAAACACATAGATCCCCTAAACGCAGTTCACATTCCAACCCACTTTCCATCCCACACTCTCAAACACATAGATCCCCTAAACGCAGTTCACATTCCAACCCACTTTCCAGCCCACACTCTCAAACACATAGATCCCCTGAACGCAGTTCACATTCCAACCCACTTTCCAGCCCACACTCTCAAACACATAGATCCCCTAAACGCAGTTCACATTCCAACCCACTTTCCAGCCCACACTCTCAAACACATAGATCCCCTAAACGCAGTTCACATTCCAACCCACTTTCCATCCCACACTCTCAAACACATAGATCCCCTAAACGCAGTTCACATTCCAACCCACTTTCCATCCCACACTCTCAAACACATAGATCCCCTAAACGCAGTTCACATTCCAACCCACTTTCCATCCCACACTCTCAAACACATAGATCCCCTAAACGCAGTTCACTTTCCAGCCCACACTCTCAAACACATAGATCCCCTAAACGCAGTTCACATTCCAACCCACTTTCCATCCCACACTCTCAAACACATAGATCCCCTAAACGCAGTTCACTTTCCATCCCACACTCTCAAACACATAGATCCCCTAAACGCAGTTCACTTTCCAGCCCACACTCTCAAACACATAGATCCCCTAAAGGCAGTTCACATTCCAACCCACTTTCCATCCCACACTCTCAAACACATAGATCCCCTAAACGCAGTTCACATTCCAACCCACTTTCCATCCCACACTCTCAAACACATAGATCCCCTAAACGCAGTTCACATTCCAACCCACTTTCCATCCCACACTCTCAAACACATAGATCCCCTAAACGCAGTTCACATTCCAACCCACTTTCCATCCCACACTCTCAAACACATAGATCCCTAAACGCAGTTCACATTCCAACCCACTTTCCATCCCACACTCTCAAACACATAGATCCCCTAAACGCAGTTCACATTCCAACCCACTTTCCATCCCACACTCTCAAACACATAGATCCCCTAAACGCAGTTCACATTCCAACCCACTTTCCATCCCACACTCTCAAACACATAGATCCCCTAAACGCAGTTCACATTCCAACCCACTTTCCATCCCACACTCTCAAACACATAGATCCCCTAAACGCAGTTCACATTCCAACCCACTTTCCATCCCACACTCTCAAACACATAGATCCCCTAAACGCAGTTCACATTCCAACCCACTTTCCATCCCACACTCTCAAACACATAGATCCCCTAAACGCAGTTCACATTCCAACCCACTTTCCATCCCACACTCTCAAACACATAGATCCCCTAAACCCCTAAACGCAGTTCACATTCCAACCCACTTTCCATCCCACACTCTCAAACACATAGATCCCCTAAACGCAGTTCACATTCCAACCCACTTCACATTCCAACCCACTTTCCATCCCACACTCTCAAACACATAGATCCCCTAAACGCAGTTCACATTTCCAGCCATCACACTCTCAAACACATAGATCCCCTAAAGGCAGTTCACATTTCCATCCCACACCCACACTCTCAAACACATAGATCCCCTAAACGCAGTTCACATTCCAACCCACTTTCCATCCCACACTCTCAAACACATAGATCCCCTGAACGCAGTTCACATTCCAACCCACTTTCCATCCCACACTCTCAAACACATAGATCCCCTAAACGCAGTTCACATTCCAACCCACTTTCCATCCCACACTCTCAAACACATAGATCCCCTAAACGCAGTTCACATTCCAACCCACTTTCCATCCCACACTCTCAAACACATAGATCCCCTAAACGCAGTTCACATTCCAACCCACTTTCCATCCCACACTCTCAAACACATAGATCCCCTGAACGCAGTTCACATTCCAACCCACTTTCCATCCCACACTCTCAAACACATAGATCCCCTAAACGCAGTTCACATTCCAACCCACTTTCCATCCCACACTCTCAAACACATAGATCCCCTGAACGCAGTTCACATTCCAACCCACTTTCCATCCCACACTCTCAAACACATAGATCCCCTAAACGCAGTTCACATTTCCAACCCACTTTCCATCCCACACTCTCAAACACATAGATCCCCTAAACGCAGTTCACATTCCAACCCACTTTCCATCCCACACTCTCAAACACATAGATCCCCTAAACGCAGTTCACATTCCAACCCACTTTCCACATAGATCCCAAACGCAGTTCACTTTCCATCCCAAACAAACATAGATCCCCTAAACGCAGTTCACATTCCAACCCACTTTCCATCCCACACTCTCAAACACATAGATCCCCTAAACGCAGTTCACATTCCAACCCACTTTCCATCCCACACTCAAACACATAGATCCCTAAACAGTTCACATTCAACCCACTTTCCATCCCACACTCTCAAACACATAGATCCCCTAAACGCAGTTCACATTCCAACCCACTTTCCATCCCACACTCTCAAACACATAGATCCCCTAAACGCAGTTCACATTCCAACCCACTTTCCATCCCACACTCTCAAACACATAGATCCCCTAAACGCAGTTCACATTCCAACCCACTTTCCATCCCACACTCTCAAACACATAGATCCCCTAAACGCAGTTCACATTCCAACCCACTTTCCATCCCACACTCTCAAACACATAGATCCCCTAAACGCAGTTCACATTCCAACCCACTTTCCATCCCACACTCTCAAACACATAGATCCCCTAAACGCAGTTCACATTCCAACCCACTTTCCATCCCACACTCTCAAACACATAGATCCCCTAAACGCAGTTCACATTCCAACCCACTTTCCATCCCACACTCTCAAACACATAGATCCCCTAAACGCAGTTCACATTCCAACCCACTTTCCATCCCACACTCTCAAACACATAGATCCCCTAAACGCAGTTCACATTTCCAACACTCTCAAACACATAGATCCCCTCCAGTTCCCCACACTTTCCATCAAAAACACATAGATCCCCTAAACGCAGTTCACATTCCAACCCACTTTCCATCCCACACTCTCAAACACATAGATCCCCTAAACACATAGATCCCCTAAACGCAGTTCACATTCCAACCCACTTTCCATCCCCATCACTCTCAAACACATAGATCCCCTAAACGCAGTTCATCCCATTCCAACCATAGATCCCCTACTTTCCATCCCACACTCTCAAACACATAGATCCCCTAAACGCAGTTCACATTCCAACCCACTTTCCATCCCACACTCTCAAACACATAGATCCCCTAAACGCAGTTCACATTCCAACCCACTTTCCATCCCACACTCTCAAACACATAGATCCCCTGAACGCAGTTCACATTCCAACCCACTTTCCATCCCACACTCTCAAACACATAGATCCCCTAAACGCAGTTCACATTCCAACCCACTTTCCATCCAAACACCCCTACAGTTCTCAAACACATAGATCCCCTAAACGCAGTTCACATTCCAACCCACTTTCCATCCCACACTCTCAAACACATAGATCCCCTAAACGCAGTTCACATTCCAACCCACTTTCCATCCCACACTCTCAAACACATAGATCCCCTGAACGCAGTTCACTTTCCATCCCACACTCTCAAACACATAGATCCCCTAAAGGCAGTTCACTTTCCATCCCACACTCTCAAACACATAGATCCCCTAAACGCAGTTCACATTCCAACCCACTTTCCATCCCACACTCTCAAACACATAGATCCCCTAAACGCAGTTCACATTCCAACCCACTTTCCATCCCACACTCTCAAACACATAGATCCCCTAAACGCAGTTCACATTCCAACCCACTTTCCATCCCACACTCTCAAACACATAGATCCCCTAAACGCAGTTCACTTTCCATCCCACACTCTCAAACACATAGATCCCCTAAACGCAGTTCCCTTTCCATCCCACACTCTCAAACACATAGATCCCCTAAACGCAGTTCACATTCCAACCCAAACTTTCCAGTCCCCACACTCTCAAACACATAGATCCCCTAAACGCAGTTCACATTCCAACCCACTTTCCATCCCACACTCTCAAACACATAGATCCCCTGAACGCAGTTCACTTTCCATCCCACACTCTCAAACACATAGATCCCCTAAAGGCAGTTCACTTTCCAGCCCACACTCTCAAACACATCAAACACAAACACATAGATCCCCTAAACGCAGTTCACATTCCAACCCACTTTCCATCCCACACTCTCAAACACATAGATCCCCTAAACGCAGTTCACATTCCAACCCACTTTCCATCCCACACTCTCAAACACATAGATCCCCTAAACGCAGTTCACATTCCAACCCACTTTCCATCCCACACTCTCAAACACATAGATCCCCTAAACGCAGTTCACATTCCAACCCACTTTCCATCCCACACTCTCAAACACATAGATCCCCTGAACGCAGTTCACTTTCCAGCCCACACTCTCAAACACATAGATCCCCTAAACGCAGTTCACTTTCCAGCCCACACTCTCAAACACATAGATCCCCTAAACGCAGTTCACTTTCCATCCCACACTCTCAAACACATAGATCCCCTAAACGCAGTTCACATTCCATCCCACACTCTCAAACACATAGATCCCCTAAACGCAGCTGACTCTCCAGATTCCAATCACCTGAATTCTGATCACCTGTTCACACACCTGTATGTCATTATCATGCACTATTTAGTTCAGTTCTTTGCACCACATCTCTGTGAGGTATTGTTTGTTTTGTCACACACTTCTATTCGGAGTGCTGTTTTTTCCTGTAATGTAATCCTCTTGTGTATGATAGTTTTTGTCTATACCCTGCCTGTACCTTAGCCTATCACATTTCCTTTTATCAACCTATTGCCTGATCTCCGGACGAAGTTACTAGCCTTTTCCCTGCCTGTACTGTTGCCTTTTTGGACCCCCTGTGTATGACCTTCTGCCTGCCCCTGGACCCAGCTACCTGCCTCCCAATGTGGTCCTTTACAATAAACACCTCCTGCGCCTGAAACCAGCTCTCTGTCTCCCATTGTGTTCATTACACTTCCTACGGCCTGCGCTATGTTGTTGATATTTATTGAAATGCATTCCAGGGGACTACCTGATGAAGCTGGTTGAGAGAATGCTCATAGTTTTGATGTCTTCACTATTATTCTACAATGTAGAAAATAGTAAAAATAAAGAAAAATCCTGGAGTGTGTCCAAACTGTTGACTGGTACTGTTTATATTTACAAACATATGGGGGATTGGAAATGATGCAGAACTAAAGCGAACACCCCTCAGGTGTTCGCATCCCTGAGGGCCCCCGTGCTGAGGGCCAGCGTGGCGGATGGATTGTTGCCTACTCTCACGTGTGTGTGTGTGTGTGTGTGTGTGTGTGTGTGTGTGTGTGTGTGTGTGTGTGTGTGTGTGTGTGTGTGTGTGTGTGTGTGTGTGTGCCTGTGTGTGCATGCACCAAATCAGACCCTTATTACAAAATTACACTGAATAGACAACACAAACTACAGGTATAAACACAGAACAGGGATAAAAAGAAAAACAGATCAACAGAGGGACAAAAGCAAACAGCAGCTAAATGTTTTTTAAACACTGTATTGACCTGACCTTGGAATGACCTCTGCTTCATATTGATGCAAAGAGAAAATGTGTGTGTGTGTGTGTGTGTGTGTGTGTGTGTTTGCTAGTGAAGTGGTGCAGGGAAAAACCTGGCTCTGTCCTTCAGTAGAGGAGAGCTGAGCTGGTCCATATCTCTCCTCCAGCCCTGCCTGCCTACCTGAATATTGGCTCTGATGATCAGATACATATGTTAGCTTTCTGAACAGGCCAGGATAAATCACACAGCAGAAAGGACCTCTCATTGCTCACAGCACACCATGACTCACTTCCCTTCAACACACACAAACATATCCACACAAACATATCCACACAAACATATTCTCTCTTCTCTCTCTCTCTCTCTCTCTCTCTCTCTCTCTCTCTCTCTCTCTCTCTCTCTCTCTCACACACACACACACACACACCCCTCTCGTTATTTCATATTCCATTATTCAGCAGTAATGGGAGGATAAGTGTCTCCTCCTGGAGAAGAGAAGAGATCTCTGAGGCAGGAGAGAGGGAGAGAGGGAATTAACAGATAAACTGATAAACAGACCAGGCCAGCACCAGCAGAGAGAGGGATAGAGAGAGGGAAGATGAATGGAGAGATGGATGATCTGTCTATCCTTTACCTCCACATGCAGAGCAGGGCAGTTTGTCTCTGTGGATCATGACTAATTAATCTGTCTTCTATTTGATCAGGATGATCAGTGGCTGATTGACGGACTGTTAAGAGTCTGTTCAGAGTGTGTGTGTGTGTCTTTGTTTGTATGTGTGTGTGTGTGTACAGGCACCTATCAGTCCCCTCCATCAGTGCGCTCCGCTCCCATGGAGAGGAAGAGAAAATGGCGTGATAGTGAGAGGAGGTTTGATAAACGACAGCCTAGTGGTAGGTGGGAGACGTCAGAATAGTGAGTGAGTGTCCCTGTCTGCCTGACACTACGTGTGTGGCTCCACACGTCACTGAGAGAAAGAGAAGGGGTGGAAGAGAAGGGGGTGGGAGAGAGAGAGAGACAGAGAGAGAAAGGAGGGAATAGGAGAGAGAGAGAGAGAGAGAGAGAGAGAGAGAGAGAGAGAGAGAGAGGAGGGGGTAGGACAGAGGGGTAGGAGAGAGAGAGAGGCATACTGAGAGATGGAGAGAGAGAGAGAGGAGAGGAGAGGAGAGAGAGAGAGAGAGAGAGAGAGAGAGAGAGAGAGAGAGAGAGAGAGAGAGAGAGAGAGAGAGAGAGAGAGAGGAGAGAGAGAGAGAGAGAGAGAGAGAGAGAGAGAGAGAGAGAGAGAGAGAGAGAGAGAGAGAGAGAGAGAGAGAGAGAGAGAAAGGAGGGAGAGAGAGAGAGAGAGAGAGGAGGGAGCATACTGAGAGATGGAGAGAGAAATAGAGAGAGAGAGAGAGAGAGAGAGAGAGAGAGAGAGAGAGAGAGAGAGAGAGAGAGAGAGAGAGAGAGAGAGAGAGAGAGAGAGAGAGAGAGAGAGAGAGAGAGAGAGAGAGAGAGAGAGAGAGAGAGAGAGAGAGAGAGAGAGAGAGAGAGAGAGAGAGGGAGAGAGAGACACTTGATATACACTACATGTCAAAAAAGTATGTGGACACCTGCTCGTCGAACATCTCATTCCAAATTCATATAGAGTTGGTCCTCCCTTTGCTGCTTTAACAGCCTCCACTCTTCTGGGAAGGCTTTCCAATAGATGTTGGAACATTGCTGCTATAAGAGCCTCCACTCTTCTGGGAAGGCTTTCCACTAGATGTTGGAACATTGCTGTGAGGACTTGCTTCCATTCAGCCACAAGAGCATTGGTGAGGTTGGACACTGATGTTGGGCGATTAGGCCTGTCTCGCAGTCGGCATTTCAATGAATCTCAAAGGTGTTTGATGGGGTTGAGGTCAGGGCTTTGTGCAGGCCAGTCAAGTGCTTCCACACCGATCTCAACAAACCATTTCTGTATGGACCTCGCTTTATGCATTGGGGCATTTTCATTCTGAAATGGGAAAGGGCCTTCCCCGAACTGTTGCCACAAAGTTGGAAGCACAGAATCATCTAGAATGTAATTGTATGCTGTAGCATTAAGATTTCCCTTCACTGGAACTAAGGGGCCTAGTCCGAACCATTATAGAGCAGTACTAAACTATATAGTGCAGTACTTTTGATCAGGGCCCATAAGGAATAAGGTGCCATTTGGGACAAACCCATACTTTATCTGTTCCTGGATTAGTTGTTAGGGACAACTTCTACCTTCTCAAAACAGATCACTTTTGGAGACATTAGGAGTTCTGGTGTTCTGGGGAGAGATGGACTGACCTGTAAATGGATTGTGAATGGACTGGGGCTGCTTGAGGCTGGGTTTGGGTACGGCTGGTTAAGGCTGCTTGAGACTGGATTTGGGTACGGCTGGTTAAGTCTGGTTGAGAATGGGTTTGGGTACGGCTGGTTAAGGCTGCTGGAGACTGTGTTTGGGTACGGCTGGTTAAGGCTGCTTGAAGCTGGGTTTTAGTACAGCTGGTTAAGGCTGGTTGAGGCTGGGTCTGGGTAAGGCTGGGTCTGGATAAGGCTGGGTCTAGATATGGCTGGGTCTGGGTAAGGCTGGGTCTGGAGGCTGGGTAAGATAAGGCTGGGTCTGGGTAAGGCTGGGTCTAGATAAGGCTGGGTCTAGATAAGGCTGGGTCTGGGTAAGGCTGGGTCTGGATAAGGCTGGGTCTAGATAAGGCTGGGTCTGGGTAAGGCTGGGTTGGTCTGGGTCAAGTGAACTGTGGTTGTCTGTTGGAGATAGAAGAACCCCCCCAGAGGGAAGAAAAAACTAGTGAATCTCCTGTAACATCTCTGTGGGACCCAGACAGCATACACACACTAGCTGTATTTCATACAGGCACACGCATGTACACTCACAAACACACACATACACATACCAGACATATTTTTTGACACACACACACCCGCACTCACTTGGACAACTCCACCAAAAAAAGGCATGTGAGGGAATATATATATATATATGAAGATTATATGTAGAAGTATTACTCATACACCCAACAGCCAAGGGGACTATATAGTCATACACATACACATGAACACGAACAATTACTGTATCATTAGTCATACACCAGTGAGAGACTACACAACAGAGTATCAGGCCTCATGACTAAACAATACCAGTCACTGTAATCTGTAATATGTATTCAAGTATACATGCTACCCCTAAAGTCTTAGGGATAGGGGGCAGTATTCGAGGGTTTGGATGACTGAGGTGCCCATATTAAACTGCCTGTTACTCAAGCCCAGAAGCTAGGATATGCATATACATTTACATTTACATTTAAGTCATTTAGCAGACGCTCTTATCCAGAGCGACTTACAAATATAATTGGTAGTATTGGATAGAAAACACTCTAACGTTTCTAAAACTGTTAAAATAATGTCTGCAAATATAACAAAGCTGATATGGCAAAAACCCAAGGAGAATCCATCCGGAATTGCTTTTCTTTGGGGTCACCACTCATTGAAATGGCTGTCTAGGGGAAAATCAAAGGAATACCTCCCAGATTGCAGTTCCTATGGCTTCCAGTAGGTGTAAACAGTCTTTAGGAAGACTTTCAGGCTTGTTTTTTGAAAAATTAGCTAGAATTTGTAGTTTTTCTAGGTGGCTCCCAACTACCCCTAACCCACACACCCTTACACTAATACATACAATTGAAGTCGGAAGTTTACATACACTTAGGTTGGAGTCATTAAAACTTGTTTTTCAACCACTCCACACACTTCTTGTTAACAAACTATAGTTTTGGGAAGTCGGTTAGGACATCTTCTTTGTGCATGACACAATTAATTTTTCCAGCAATTGTTTAGACAGATTATTTCACTTACAATTCACTGTATCACAATTCCAGTGGGTCAGAAGTTTACATACACTAAGTTGACTGTGCCTTTAAACAGCTTGGAAAATTCCAGAAAATGATGTCATGGCTTTAGAAGCCAAGTGACATCCGAAAAACAATTGTAGACCCCCACAAGTCTGGTTCATCCTTGGGAACAATTTCCAAACGCCTGAAGGTTCCACATTCATCTGTACAAACAATAGTACGCCATGGGACCATGCAGCCGTCATACCACTCAGGAAGGAGACGCATTTTGTCTCCTAGAGATGAGCGTACTTTAGTGTGAAAAGTGCAAATCAATCCAAATCAATCCCAGAACAACAGCAAAGGACCCTGTGAAGATGATGGAGGAAACAGGTACAAAAGTATCTATATCCACAGTAAAACGAGTCCTATATCAACATAACCTGAAAGCCCGCTCAGCAAGGAAGAAACTTGCAAGCCGAAGAACACCATCCCAACCGTGAAGCACGGGGGTGGCAGCATCATGTTGTGGAGGTGCATTGCTGCAGGAGGGACTGGTGCTTCACAAAATTGATGGCATGATGAGGGAGGGAAAATTATGTGGATATATTGCAGCAACATCTCAAGACATCAGTCACGAAGTTAAAGCTTGGTCGCAAATGGGTCTCCAAATGGACAATGACCCCAAGCATACTTCCAAAGTTGTGGAAAAATGGCTTAAGGACAGCTAAGTCAAGGTATTGGAGTGGCCATCACAAAGCCCTGACCTCAATCCTATAGAAAATTTGTGGGCAGAACTGAAAAAGCATGTGTGAGCAAGGAGGCCTACAAACCTGACTCAGTTACACCAGCTCTGTCAGGAGAAACAGGCCAAAATTCACTAAATTTATTGTGGGAAGCTTGTGGGAGGATACCTGAAACGTTTGACCCATGTTAAACAATTTAAAGGCAATGCTACCAAATACTAATTGTGTATTTAAACTTCTGACCCACTGGGAATGTGATAAAATAAATCAAATCTGAAAAAAATCATTCTCTCTAGTATTATTCTTACATTCACATTCTTAAAATAAAGTGATGATCCTAACTGACAAAATATATAATTTTTACTAGGATTAAATGTCAGGAATTGTGAAAAACTGAGTTTAAATGTATTTGGCTGAGGTACATGTAAACTTATGATTTCAACTGTATCCGTTCCACCCCCCGCTATGTCCTTGTTTTCAGAGCTCATGAGACAGGGTTGTGTCTCCATGTCCTTGGTGGTTGTGTCATGAGAGAGCAACAATCTTAAAGGAAAATTAGCAGAATAAACGCTCAGTCAGACGTTAACATCAACTGACCTCTGGGTTTACACATACACACTGAGATTTATGACTGTTCTTTTCAAAGACTGGTCACACATGTACTGATTACCTTTAAGAGTATTCTGTCTCTCGTGTGTGTGTGTGTGTGTGTGTGTGTGTGTGTGTGTGTGTGTGTGTGTGTGTGTGTGTGTGTGTGTGTGTGTGTGTGTGTGTGTGTGTGTGTGTGTGTGTGTGTGTGTGTGTGTGCGTGTGTGTGTGCGTGTGTGTGTGTGTATGAGGGAGAG